>NW_019103943.1:0-215694 GCF_001856785.1 Myzus persicae
ACAGGACGCATAGAATCAACTACACATGAGTACCCTGAAACAGAACCAGCAGGGACTACTGAGTCAAAGCACACGGAGTCGACAACCGAATATTCATCAGGGGATACCACATTATCTGATCAAACACATGTAACTGGACATAAACACACTGTTACTACGCCTTTAGGGTCTACTGTTTCGAAAGAACCTCAATCTTCAACAGCCTATTCCACAGAAATTTCAGAATTTACTACAGGGTCTGATCAGACAGAATTTTCAACGGAGTTTATTTCAACCACTACTCCAGTACCGTTTGATGAACGTCCCTATTTTATATTCAATTGTATTTTTTTCATTTTTATTTTTTTCATTGTTCTTATTTTAGTTATAATATTCTTTAGGCGTAGGTCTTCGACAAATAATGTGTGTGTCAACTCCACTTATATTTCATCATATAATATTTAATTTAGGCTAAAAATCTTTGTTGTTGAAGCCTCAATAAACTTTATAAAAAAAAAAATATTTAATTCTTCATAGACAAGATTTAGATTTATGTTTTCCTATTATATTTTTATTGCATACATTTTCGTGTACAATACACATATTTGTATTCAAGTTTTAATTTGTGGTTTTTAATATCCCAATTTAATGTCTGAAATAATCTTATTTTACAGAGATATTTGGTAAAGTTAGAAACCATTTCTTTGAATTATTATTTTATTCAGCTTATTTATTTGTTTAGTTTTAGTTTGATAGGATAAGTGTATTTTTTTATTATTTAATTAACCTGAGTTTACAGTTTTTGTATTACGTTTATTCGTTTTGGCCATTTAACTGTATGCTATTTATTTTGCTAGACTAATTTTATGTTTGATTAATAATATGTTATGTACATTTAATTAAACTGTTTAATTTTTTTTAAATTTTTTTTTCCCATCTGATTTTGTGATCAATATTTTAGTTTATGGTTTTTTGAAATTTTATCCATTAATTTAAAAATGCATATTATTCTATTTATGTTAATTGTATTATTTTTAAATGAGTTATGCTTCAGAAGCATTTCTTATTATGCCACGGGTATGGTAATTTTTATTTCATTTAAATATTCCAAAAATTCAAAAGTCATAATATCATTTTTATTATTTCAGTAATAATACTTATATTTTAAAAATAATCATAGTTTAAAGCTAACCCAATTTTAGGATGTTTTGACCTTCGTATATTTTCAATTTTATCTTAATATTTTTTATCCTAAATCCAAATTTAATTTAATTTAAAGTTTGTCTTTTGTTTAATGTTGAATTTTTATTTTTGTTTTACCATAGCTGTACGCCCCCCCTTCCCCCCGACTTAACAATTTCACATGAATATTCTCGCTGATATTGGTACAGGTGTTACACAAAAAAATTAATAATTAAATTTTATTTTAGAATTTATTATTTTACAATATTTTAATTTATAATATGTTCATGGAACTATTTATGTACAATATGTAATAATATGTAAACTCTAAAAAACCCAAAAGCCACAAAGAGCAATGTATAAAATTATATTATACAATAAATAGTACCTAGAGTGAAAAGTATGTAAACCATTTTCTAAATTCTTGTCCAGCCGGCCCAGCCTTACTGTTCTTTCGTAGAAGGAAGGTATACCAAATGGTTGAATGAGGTAAAAGTCTTATAATAATATTAGATTCCTAGCTGAACTGCTTAAACTATATGTTATAAATTCTTATATTATTTGAACTAATCAATACATCAAAATAGAAAATGTGTGCCATACATTTATATTCTACATTTATATACCTACAAATATTTACATAGAACATTAAAAAGTTTATTAGAATGGTTCACTAATTATTTGGAAACATTGTTAAACTTTAAAACTTATACATATATATTTTATGTTGTTTATGTTTATAATAATATGTATTATTTAATATTATATTTTTCATACCTGTTAAATTATTATGAAGTAAACGATATGTATTTCTTTATTCTTTTTAAAATGCCTAAAGTGCTTAATAAATTGTACAGTAGTAATAGTAAAGCTAATAGCCCTGAACAATTATATTTTGATGGGTTGATTATAAATTAGAAATAAAAATTAATAGTGTTTTAATTATACCTAAATGTTTATGAAAATAGAAATCAATATTATAATTTTTACAAATTAGATCATTTTTTTAAGACGTGAAAGTAGAATTGGGTTATAAATCTACAAAATAAGAAATTTACACCTTCTATATAAAAGTATATAATATAGTTAACATTTTAAACCAATGATTATTTTCTAAGGATACCCAAATGATTTATATAAATAAGCCTCAGTAAGCAGTAGATTTCTATTCAGTATTTTCAATTTGTATTATAGAGGTTAAATAAATTTAACACTAGTAGATCACAATAATTTTTAGACACAATAACTTTCATCCGTGGTTAATAGAAGAGACTACTGAAAATAGTAAATTTTAGACAAATTATTAGATTGATGTTAAGTTTAATAATTATTTGTCATAGGTATTGCTATTCAATGTCGACTAATTTTTAAGTTAATTATTGAGACGTTAAAAAAAACAATTGAGTCTTCGATCGACAATGAAACAACATAAATAATACGTACGTGTGTTTTGAGGTATTATATTAATATGTATGATGTAAATTATTAACTACTATAGATAAGTAAAATTACAATATTAATCAAACACAGGTACAATTAAATGTACAAATATTGTTAATGAATAATAGTATGATTGGTAAAAAAAATTAGTGGGTAATTATATAAATATTATAAATATACAATAGATAAACTACAATAGTATGCATCTACCAACTACTTAATGTCTTAACGTACCTATGAATGCTTATAAGAAGAGCCTGAAAGTTCATGCATTGGCATGTTTTTACTGAGTTTATCAAAAAGTTGCTGGATAAGCTACCTAAAAATTTGAATCACAACCTATCGAGTTCATAAATGAAATTTTATTTTGCATATTTTTGCATCTTTTGATTTTTTTTATAATTACCTATGCATATTTTAAAATAAAATTGCATTTTATTGCATTTTGTTTTGGTTATTTTTTTTTTATTTATTAATATTTTAGACTGAGTATATTTCAGAATATATATCTCGAAAAATATGTCTTTATAAATACTTTGCCAATATTCAATAAAAACCTGTCTGATAGGCGATAAGTCGGTTATAATTCTGCCTATATTTAATGGTTATATTCTCAAATAGTCCAATTGGAACATGTTATCGAGAAAAACGAGCGATTTGAGACACTGTAAACAAAAGTCATGTCAGGAGAAGAAACAACCATAGAAAATCTTCAAGTTAATGACTTCATACATTACAAGTATGCGCCAATGTATTCTGTTGATATAGAACGGAGCTTTAATCTTTACAAAAATACGTTGGCTGATAATCGTAGTTCATATTTTGTATTTGAAAACCTGTCAAAACCCCTAGTTGTAAATTGTAATTCTTGAAATAAATACAACATAATATACCATATTAAATCAACTGTTCATATTTTTCCCCATCGTTTAATTATTATTTTCAACAAAAACGAAAAAATGTATTGTAAAAAAAAAATGCATATTTAGCTCATATTTTAATGATTTTAAGGGCATATTTTGAGAGTTTTTAGTGCATGAACTTCCGGGCCCTACTTATAAATATTAGGTACTGTTTATGAAATATATATTTGAGTGAAATCGTTCAAGAATCATCATCAAAGGTTTTTATTAATTAGACAACAAATGAAACAAATTAACTATGTATTATATAAACAAATAATAAAAGAAAATTGGCATCCACAATAACAGGCATACATTTTATACCAGACCAAAATGTATAATACTGTATAGTAAATAGTAATATATTAAAATGTGTTTTCAAAATTATGATATGATAAGAATATAAGATACTAGGTTGTAACTTATTAGTGATGACGGATTCAAATGTTTATATGGTTAGTATTAAGAGCCTAGCAATCTAGTTTATTATCTTTATCTGAGTAATATTATGCTATTTTTATTTTATATAATATGTACTATTATACTAGAGAGCCTTGATAAATGATAATATTAACAAGGATCCATGAATTGTACAAGTGCAGTACACTCGAACCTCCTGCTTATCGAAAATTATCCATAAACGCGGTTTCTCGATCACCGGGGTTAAAGTGTTAGCTTTGTTAATAATTGAGTGGTAAGGAGGGAGGTAGGTAAACGACACCAGCTTGTGTAAACAATTGTTGGAAAAATATTTGCTTATCCCAAGGACTAATTATATTATCAGGTGTCAGTAAAAACATTCATAAGAAATTAAAAATTGTAAAACGTCTAGACGATATTCAAAAGTTTATTATTACAATAATTCATGCACATAAAAAGTTTTTTAGAGGACGCCACACCCGTATGTGTGGTCTCCGTTTTACAAGTGCTTAACATAGATATCAAATATAAGCTTAGCAGATCAAGTTTAATTCCGTTAGTCTAAAAATTAGAGTGAAATGATCTATTATGAAACTTGATGGTAAGAACATAATCTGTGTTTCTATGTCAATTTTTTAGCATTTTAACCTTAATTGATATGATTCAGCGTAAAGTAAAAAATGGCCATAACTTCCATAAAAAATGAAATATCGTAAAAAACCAACATTGGGTCACAGATAACATTACCATCAAGTTTCATTAATAGGTCGGTTCACTCTAGTTTTTAAGGTAACGAAATTAAACGTGATTTACTGAGCTTACATTTTCTATGCTACGCTTTTATAAGACGGAGATGACACGTCATGTGGGTGTGGCATTCTCTTAAATCGAAAAATCTCTGAATGTATTATTCTTTATTAAATTTAAATAAACAATAATTTAATGTTTCGAATTTTAGAAACTGTATCGTTATTTTCTAAGTCCCGGTAGGTACCTACTGAATATTTCGCTAAAAACTGCAATTAATTTTTAATAAAAACGAGATAGAACGATGTCGAGAAGTCTATATCGAGTGCTTTGATAAAAAGACCCAAAAATATTAGCTGGCTTAATATCTAAACTTGTCTCGTTATATTATACTAGTGGTTTCTTGTGATTAGTAATAAAAAAGTTCAATTCTAAGCCATTTTATTAATACAATTGTTAATATAGACACTTTATGTCTATACGTGTCAACATATACAGATATAACCATTATTTTTGAACCATAGAGGTATAATTTAATTCTGTTAATTGTTTGTACGTTTCGAAAAAAATAACTGATGGGACGATATTCAATTATCTTTAAATTTAAATGAAGTTGGTTTCGGCATTAATGGGGATTAATAATATTATTGTTATTATTTTTTGATTGTGGTTATCGTACGAAATACGTTGATTAATCGATATGACTAACAAATTAGATATAAATGTAGGTACCTACTTTAAAAATATATATTTCGTGGTCTCAGATTTGTCGAAAACTTATTTCAGGGCAGTACTCATATATAAGTGAACTTTCTATAATTTTTTTTTTACCTATTTGACGTGGCCGTAACTGAATCATGTTTATAATAAACATTACTGTATACAAGTGTCTCGACATGTTGATTCAACGTGTCAAAAAAATGAAAACGTTTCGGAGCGTTTCTCGTTACTCGTCCACTCGATAAGATAATATTAATTATATATCGCATGGTTACATATTATGTATAGGTGTTTGCGTTTAGATTACTCAAATTTTGTCGTCGATTTTCGGTACTCTAGTCATTAGTTAGATGTGAGAATTCGACAATATGCGACCTCTATCAATTATTGCGTTTTTCGTTGTGTTTGCACACGTCCGGGGTTACGATGACAAACCGACGGTAGATTTCGGACGGTTGCCCGACGACACCGAACCGGAATGGTACGCGCTGAGCTTGGTGCCGGACTTTGATACGGTAAACCCTTCGTTCGCCGGCCGAGTGGATATCTCGATCGTAGTGAAAACCACCACGGACGAGATCACGTTTAACTCCAAGGACTTGGTGTTGCACGAAATCACGATGACAGACGATAACACCAACGGCGATGTTAGGGTCGACTCCTGGAAGTACGTGGAAGAACTGGAACAAGTCAAAGTCAAGATAGACGGACATATTTTGGCAAAACAAAAATACACAATACATATTGATTACAGTGGTTATTTGAACGACGATGCGTCCAATATTTTCCACACCTCTTACGATGCCTACCCACGTGTAAAAAAGTAGGTTTGCATGTTTATTGCTTTTCGTTGCACATCGGTATATCGAAAAAACGAGACTATACACACTCGATTTCGATTAAATAAAATGTATATTTAAACAACAACTAACTGTATTATATTTCATCTAATGGTTCAAACTTTTTCTATAATTATTTTTAGATTGTCAATACTGTATTATTGTTATATATATATATATGTATATATATTTACAGATGGGTGGCTGCTAACAATCAATTACAAACCAAACACGCAAGAAGTGCTTTTCCTTGTTATGATGAACCACATTTTAAAACACCATTTAACGTATCAATACAAATTAAAAGGAACGAAATCACTTTGTCAAACATGCCAATTTTGAACACAGTTGACATGTAAGAATTGCAATCGATTGATTATTTTTAAAACTATAAATTGGAAATGCAACTTAAAAAGCTATATTTTTTATTTCAAATTAATATTAATTAATTGAATTAAAAACAAATTGGTAAATTCTAACGAGTACACCGAAAATATGATGCGATTTCTGTTTTTTTTTTTTTTTTTGGCACTGAAATAATAAAACCATTGAAGATTATAAAGTTCGAATATAGTGCTAAAAATATTGAACATTTTTCAATTAATTGTTATAAAAATTCCAAAAATAAATTGTCTGAACCATGAAACACTATGTTAAATTGTAGTGATCTTTATGTTCGTCTTTTTTATTCTCTAAAATCAAACTAACATATTAGAGAAATATGATTTATTTTTTTGTTTTTAGTACTATTATGACTTACCTAACTGCCTATTATATTTTAGAAAATTTAACTGACAAGTGATAGGAAGTATATGAGCTAGTCTGAGGGTCTAGTCCTTTTATCTGTACTAAATTCACCAGTCTCACCGTTTATTTTGTAAGATAATTTATACTTATTAAAATAATTCAATTTGTGTTGATTTTAGATATGAGCCCGTTGCAAAAGATTCAACCAAATACACATACAAGACCTGGGTTAATTTTATTCAAACTCCACCAATTTCAACATTTATGGTTACCATTTTCGTTGGTGAACACAAGCGACATGACAAATTCCGTCAAAGCTTAAGTCTAGGGGATGGCTTATATCTGGAAAAATACATGATGAAACGGGCTCTTGATCCACTAAACGCAATAAATAATAACAAAAACGAAGGACAAACTACCACCATTGTTACTACAGAAACTTCACCAATGTCTGAGAGTACAGTGACTGAAACATCTGAACCCACTTCCACCATTGTTACTACAGAAACTTCACCAATGTCTGAGAGTACAGTGACTGAAACATCTGAACCCACTTCCACCATTGTTACTACAGAAACTTCACCAATGTCTGAGAGTACAGTGACTGAAACATCTGAACCCACTTCCACCATTGTTACTACAGAAACTTCACCAATGTCTGAGAGTACAGTGACTGAAACATCTGAACCCACTTCCACCATTGTTACTACAGAAACTTCACCAATGTCTGAGAGTACAGTGACTGAAACATCTGAACCCACTTCCACCATTGTTACTACAGAAACTTCACCAATGTCTGAGAGTACAGTGACTGAAACATCTGAACCCACTTCCACCATTGTTACTACAGAAACTTCACCAATGTCTGAGAGTACAGTGACTGAAACATCTGAACCCACTTCCACCATTGTTACTACAGAAACTTCACCAATGTCTGAGAGTACAGTGACTGAAACATCTGAACCCACTTCCACCATTGTTACTACAGAAACTTCACCAATGTCTGAGAGTACAGTGACTGAAACATCTGAACCCACTTCCACCATTGTTACTACAGAAACTTCAAAAATGTATCATAGTACAGCTACCGATAAAATGAAATCGACATTGATTTTTGGTGAGAACATTAAACCGTTTTATGAGCGCCCGTATTTTATATTTAATTTTATTTTCACAAGTGTATTAATACTTGTTGCGCTTTTAATGGGCATAGTATTTTTCTGGAATAAGCTCATTAAAACAAAATGTTTTCAAAATAATGATGTAAATATTTTTTTGTAAAATATTAAAATATATTTAGTTAGTTTTGATTTTCTGTAATTTAGTGATTTTTTGTTAATTTTATTTTGATAAGTTTTAATTTATTTAATATATATTTACAATATTTTTCTTGTCAATGATTTTGATTTATAAAAAAATATATAATTTTTTTACTAAAACTTGTTCTGTATACCTAATTGAATGAGTAATTAATATTTGAAAATGTGTTCATATTGTTGAAACAAATTTAATAAAATACATTTCAAAATGTCTTTTTTTCAAATAGTTCTTTAAATTTTGACTAACACCAATCCATTATACCAAAAGTTGATGAACCTATCCAATATTTAATATTCAGGACATAATAATGTTCATAAGATAATAAAGATTTTTTTTTTTTTGAAAAAATAATACAAGTTTCTTGATTACCTACTATGCGTGTAATATAATCAATTATCTTATTAATCGTTCATTATGGTTCGACTTTCGACCATTAGTGAAACGATTAATGTTTGATTTAAAACCATCCCAAATATAAACAATCGTATTAATTGTAACTACCTTCTACATTTATATTATATTATTATTCATAAATTATTTTTACTTACAGTTTTTATTGAAAATCAGTTGACTTTATAATAATCTTAAGAACAAAATTAGCATCACTATACAAAAGACACTCATCATATTATATTAATCATTATTTCATGATGACATTGTGCAACAAAAATAATAAAGATAATCTATTTTGACACCCAAAATCATTAACATATATTTTAAATAATATAGGTATAGTATTTAAACTCGTTAGTTCTAGATTATAGGTAGGTAGTTCACATTTTTAATTAATTATGATGTGTCATAGAATTTTACATTTTTATCTTCTCACATTTTTTCGTAGTATCAATAACAATCTTAATATTAAAACCATGAAACTTTCAGTAAGCACTTTTCACTAAACTTAGTAACCCGCCGTTATATATAATAATATATTACAAATTCTTGTTTATTCTAAAAAATAAATTGTAGCCACTTATGTTTGAAAGTTTGAAATTTGTACCTTGAAAACTATAATTTAAAACTTTATAAATGTCATAAACCAGAATAAGAATCTTTAAAATTTCAAACAAATACTAAATAAAATATTTTACATTTTACTTTATTCAATATAAATTAAAATACGAATTATAATAAATATTAGCTATATTAGAGTAATTAATAATAAATAGTAATTATAATTAAATTTTAACCTAAGTACATATAGGTGATAGCAATATTGACTTGAGGGATTAACTTAAGCAATTGTGTGCTGTGGAACTGCGATTCGGCGGTTAGTCATCAAATTAGTATATCTTATATTATTTATTTTATTTTTCGGTTCAATCCATAGATTAAACTCATATTTTTTTTTAATAATTTATCACACATTTATACTCCAGTTAATAGTAAATTATAAGAAAAAAATATATCGGTCAAGTTATAAATGTATGTATCATGTTCTCGTATATTATATGTACCTATAAGTAATAAGTTTAACAGTTATACCATATTGTACCTATATATTCATAGTTAATATACAAATTTACAAGTTTTAAATATTAATGAAATTTATTAATATTAGTATTAATATTCAACATTCGTGTCAAAACTTTGATTTTGGTAAGGGGTTTTTGGTTCATTAAGTAAATGCATGGGTCTATTTTTGATCTCGTTGTAACTTTTATCGATACATACAATTTTTAGAGCATTAATCAAAATTAAATACATACTATAATTTCAAGAACATTTTATTAAACTATTAATAGTTTCAACCAAACATACAATTAATCACTTTATTAGAACTAAATGGGTCACTTTTATTTAAACATTGTCCAACAATAACCAGTCATCGGGTTGTTGTTCTATTCCAACAGAGCCTATATTATGATAACAACTCAAAATATCGTAGATTTATTTGAATAATATATTTCGATGATTTCGAGTTAATTATTTCTGTGATAGCAGTTTGAATAGTTTAAATAGTAATATCTTATAAACTGTTGTTGTTTTATTACATATTAAATATTCAAATCGCACAAAGAGTGGAATAATATAATATATATATATTAAGCAGAAATATTCAGAGCAAATATATTTGAATCATGCTACTAAGAAATATTTTTTATTAGTCATTCGGCAATTAAGATTATATTTTGTTAAATTGAGGCAATTGACGTGGTACCTAGAAAAATATGACAGAAAGAATACAATAGGAGGTATGTATTTGCACCGATTTATTTCCTTAAGTTACTCGTATATTATGAACATTTTAAAAGGCGTCATAAATAGTATTTTTATGATGATATTATCACCATTCGATAAGTCAAGACAAATATTTGGAGTCGACTAAAATTATAAATTCCCTCAACTACAGTAAAAATTGACCCTTCATATGGAATAAAATAATATTCTACAATTTATGTAGTGTTACAAAATTTAAAAATATTGTAGGTGAAATATTTTACGTTTGAATAATTCTTTGTACAATGTGTAATGTACCTATTAACATTTGCAAATATTTATAATTTTATTTTTCTCATTCCCGCTACGTGAGTTATTTTATATTTTATTTGGTGGAGTAATAATTATTCGTGTTCATTATGATATTTACCATTGTACCATCACTAAAACAATTCATTAATAATAGTGTATGTTGTGTGCATACTAGAATAATTAATACAGTAAGCCAATAATTAATTATTTTATGATTGTTGATCATAACTTAGGAATACGTAGTGTAATACCTTTAATTTACAAGTGCTACACGTCATGCACAATGTTACACAATTATTATCGATTGAAGATACAGTTAAAAAATAAATCATAACATGGACACTGTGATGGTTATAGGAACTAGAAAGTTAAAACCTGAATATGTACTCGTACATAAGAACCTAAAAAAAATGTATTCAAAATTCCAAAAAAATTAAGAGGTGTCAAATATAAGTTGCATAATATTAGTGCCTACATAAAATATTATTAAAAAAAAAAAAACTGGTAATAGGTACTAATACAATATTTTGAACAACTAGATGGAGGACAAATACAATACGTCATTATAATATTATATTATATTACAATACGTCAACTGTGGTATAAAAAAATGGCACTATCAAAAAGTTTTGTTAGGTATAGTGGAAATATGGAATGTTTGCAACTTTCAAGTCTGAAAAATCATTTGAATAATTGCATGGCTTAAAGTTGTGAAAAAATCCAGTAGGGGCTAATCATTATATACATATATTTTTACTTTTAAGCACTTCATATATCATGTATATATAATACATGAATTGTATGTATAATGCCTAGAGTATATGTAATGTATAAACAGTGATACAATTACAATGAGTATAGCTAAAAAATCACTGTTTGTACATTACATAGTTTAAGTATACGCATCCCACTTTAAAACTGACTAGTGTTCAAATTTGTTATTTATTTCATGTAAAATTTAAATCACAAGTAATCTCTACTACATTTTTAAAGAGGCCGTGGTAAATGGGACACTTTTTAACCATCATTAGAGGTAGGGAGACTGAGTCAGAGACCGTGCTCGAAATACACAAATGATAATAGAAGAAATAAGTAATATTAAATGTTGATAAAATTATATAAAAATTAAAAATTTTTTTTTTCTAAAATGTATGATTTTTACAAAAGTATGTAATATTAAATGTTCGTTTACAAACTCGTAATCATATAGCTCAGTCTACAGCTATAAATGAGAGCATATAAAAACATTTAACTCCTACAATTTTCCGTTCTAGTGATGATTATTTAATTGAAAACATTCGTACAAACAATATAAGTATAGATACGGTATGGAAATATTTACATAATATTACAGGCGTATTTTAGTTGATTTGTGTGACGTAATCGCAGTCACAACACCAGCACATTATAAACTTAACTTGTAAAGCTTAACGACACAAGGTCACCGAATTTAAACGTTTATCATAAGTTTACTACAAACGTTAACCACGTGTGGAAATACCCATACAGTATACAACGTATTATGTAAATACTAAATAGGTACCTAAGAGGTGATCATCAAATACGTAGGTAGAGTAAAAACAAAAAAAAACCCATTCACGGGGTCGTAATTTCTATCATAACGTACTTGTTATTTTCAAGATCACAGTATACCAATCATTTTATATTTATTAGGTTCGATATTGTAATGACGAATGGTATATTTCGCTTGAAGTGTCCAAACATGTCGATAGATCGTGACGCAAATACGAAAACTCCTTCGCACGTTACAATAGATAAGATTGTAGTGAAATTATTGTTCTAGTGATATTTAGTACATTACTTGTACAGTCGTATAATCTGCATTGCGACGTGCTGGCAAATTGTCTTTTTTGCTGTATAGCGCTGCAGTTACCAATATTTATCCAAACACCGTGGTTGTTCACTGCACACAATGCTGTGGGCGACGGTGGTTTCTATCGTAATCGTCTGCCTTGTCACGGGTTACGATGCCCAGACCTCGGATTCCATGCGGTTGCCGGGTAACACCGAACCGCGGTCGTACGTGCTTAGGGTAGAACCGAACCTGGAAACAGAAAACGCCACGTTCTCTGGCAGTGTGGATATCACGATCGAAGTGATGACCACCACTTCTACGATCACGTTGAACTCTAAGGACTTAGTGCTGCACGAAATCAAGGTGACGGACGAAAACACCGACAGGGACATCGGTGTAAGCTTTTGGAGTTACGCGGAAGACCGAGAACAGGTGGTGATATCGATGGACGGACACGTATTGGCCAACAGAAGATACACGATTCGCATACGTTTTGAAGGAATTCTCAGGGACGACGGTACGGGTTTTTTTAAAAGCGGTTATGAAACCGAAGAGCATGGAAAAAAGTAAGCACAATATTTTGTTGTGTACAAATCATATTAAGTTGCTGTTTTGAGCTAATGTATACAATACATTCGGGTATCACATATTAATGTATAAAATACAGAATTTAAATTATTTTTAAGCTAGGTACCTACCTATATCCAATAAACAGTGCTCAATTCCAAGCATATTAATACATTTTATAATTACTTTAACCCCAATATTTGTCCACTAATTTTCTACATTATTTGTTTTAACGTAGAGGGTTTTAAATTAAATAGTACTATAAAGATATGTATTTATAATTTACTTAAGCGTATATTTCACTAAAAAAAGTTTATAATGATCAGATAGGAACAATATATTATTATAAAATAGATATGCAGGAACTATTATTAAGTATAATTTTTAACTTAAAATGGTTATGGATATTACCCACTTGAATAGGTATTATTAATATTTCAATAAACTATATCGACTAATATTTAAAAAAAAAACTTTAGAACAATTAAATAAGTAAATAAAGATTAAATAGCTTAGTCAATAATGCAATATTATAAGCAACAAATTTATGTAATTCAATTTAAAAAAAATTTAAACATCTTTAATTAATAACTTTCTTCTAAAAATAATTTAAACATATTATATCTATATATATTTAGTAGGTACAGTATAACAAATTATAATAATAATAGTTGCTATTTAATTTAATCATTTTTTTTTACAGGTGGATAGCTGCTACTCAATTTCAAACCATACAGGCCAGAAGTACTTTCCCCTGTTACGATGAACCAAATTTTAGAACACCTTTCAATATATCAATAAAAGTTAAAGAAAATGAAATTGCTCTATCAAATATGCCAGTTTTAAATACCATTTACGTGTAAGTAGAGATAGAATATCCGGTATTTTTTTTGTATAGAATACCGTAGTATAATACTGTTGAACTTGATTTAAATTATTGGAACCTGAACACAAGTTATAAAACCCATGAGCATTTTTAAAATTGCATAATAATTTCTGAAAACTTTTCAAAAACCACAATGATTTATTAATTATTTTGAGTAAATTAATATTTTAAGTCATGCTACTGCCTATTAATCCTGATATACCTAGTGACGCTCACGTCGCAGAGATACAGTTTATGATTTAATGATTGTATGATAATAATTGAGTTATTACCACTACCTTGAGGTTTGATTAAAATATTAGGTACCTAGGAATGATATTTGTGTTGCTGTTAAACTTTGAACTCATTTTAGCATGCTATAATATTGTATTGATGTGAACATATGTGTTGATTGGCCTTGTGAAAACAAACTTTTAAACCATACATATTATATTGCAGAGACGAAGTGCTCGCCAATGGTTCGGTCGAATACCATAGCAAGAAATGGGTTCACTTTGAGCAGACACCGAGCATGTCCACGTGTTCTGTCACGTTTTTCGCCGGTGAATTTGAACAATTCGACAAAACCCGCCTGAGCCCGATCAACGTGTACTCTCACTTGGGCCGTTTGTATCAAATCGAGTACATGACGAAAGCAGTGCCTGACATTTTGAGGGCCATGGAAAATTACACGGGCATACCATACTCTATGCCCGAACTGAACTTATTGGCCATGCCGATACTAGGCTCAAGACAAGTCGAAAATAGTTGGGGATTAACCACTTACCGGTAAGGCACACGAGGACGCGATTCATTCTATAGGGTTAGCAGATCAAAAAGTTTAAATCAAATTTCGACCACTTCCATGACGTGAACATCGCTTTTAATTCCAATTCAAGTAATCTAAGACTTGATACCACCCATTTTAAAATTATATTTATCTTTTTTTCATGCCATTATGCGGTATACCAAATAAATTAATAGCATATTTGTGGGTAATTTAGATTTTAAAAAATCCCTCGGTCATATTAGAAAAAAATTATTTGATTTTTGAACTATACGAATGGATTTATTATCTTTTGAAATGTTGTATCAACGTATCGTGATCACCTTATTTGTTCATACCATAGAGGGTGACTTCAATGCCTCTACAGATGATTTAATCAATTAATTGTATAGTTGAATACTAACTTCCGACCCGTTTAAACTTGTATTTTTTAATATTGCGATTCGTTTACACTTTGTGGAACCGCTCAGTTTCGTCAAACGGATAATAAGGTTGTCTTCAGAACACGACTTCATTTTTACTAAAATAATAACATCATACAATGGCATGTTTGGCAGAGAGAAAACGCTTTTTGTCGACATGAAAACGAGCTCCAAGGCAATTATGTCAGCGAAGACAGCGGTGGGACACGCCGTGGCGAACCAGTGGTTTGGCAATTTAGTGACGCCTGCCCAATGGGACTTTGCGTGGCTCAACAAAGGGCTTGCGACATATTTGGAATACTTTGTTACCGCAACGGTAATGTCTATGCTATAATTATTATAATAATATCGGTGGTCATTACGATAAATTATTAGGTTGGAATTACCTCAATCGCGTGTGTGTGTGCATTACGTATTAATAAATATTTTAAATCTTCCTATTACGTGTGTGCGATTGTGTGTGCATTGATACAGGTGGAACCGGAATGGCGACTTGAGCACTTTTTCATCGTCGAACAGCAACGGCCGGCCCTGGATCACGACAAAAATCAAAAACGGCCTTTGACCACGCCAGCAATCATGCCAGGAGATGTGGATTATTACACGGCCGACAGAAAGTCAGGACAGAAGGCCGCGGCGATCATGATGATGCTCAAGGATTGGGTGGGTGAAGAAGCGTTCAAAAAAGCCATTACTATGTACTTGACTCACAATCAGTAAGTATATATTTCCCGGACATTATAATCTTTTTACCCGTAACGATGTACGAAGAGAACTAATCTAATAAGCGGAGGTGGCACCCGGTATAATACCATATTATAGGTATAGCGCGGTGAACCCGG
This sequence comes from Myzus persicae, assembly GCF_001856785.1. Lineage (NCBI taxonomy): Eukaryota > Metazoa > Arthropoda > Insecta > Hemiptera > Aphididae > Myzus > Myzus persicae. The sequence continues at coordinate 16,068 of NW_019103943.1, forward strand.
AAAAACTGTGGAACGCGTTCGACAATGCGCTTTTCAATCTGACAAAGTCCGGATTGAACAGCAACAACGTTCGCACTGTGATGAACACGTGGACAGAACAAGCCGGATATCCCTTAGTGAACGTCATGAAAAAAGACAAATCACTCGTGTTAACTCAAGTAAGAACTAATACCCATTACCCAACAATCACAACTAGTAATTTTTTTTTTTTTTTTTGGTTCAGCAACGCTTTTTATCTGATTTTACCGAGTCAAATGACACATCCAAGTGGTTTATTCGTTTGAGTTACACAACGAATAAAGAAAAAAATTTCGACACCAAGTCCGCACCGACTGTTTGGCTGAATCCGTCCGTAAACGAAACGGTTATCCCAATCGACGATGACGTCGAATGGTACATATTCAATATACAATCAACAGGTTGAATACTTTTTTTCGCAAATGTTTACCTATACCTAGTTAATAATTGTCATACTACTTTCATTTCAACTGCGGGGATCAAGCTATTGGTCATATTATTATGATATTGCAATAAATTTAGTTATTTGTTTGTGTCGTTAGGTTTCTACAGGGTAAACTACACGGAAGACAATTGGTTGTCGTTGATCAAACAGCTCAACGATTCACCTAAAGAAGTACACGTTCTCAACAGAGCTCAGTTGATTGACGATTCGTTCAGTTTAGCAAAAGCGGGTCTGCTGAATTACAGGATACCAATGGGCTTCACAGAGTATTTGAAAAAGGAAGATGACATAATACCGTGGTTCTCGGCCATGGATAGTTTAAACTATGTTTTAAACCGTATGAGACGTTTCAGATATGCGCTGATCGATGTCAAGGTGGGCATCACCTTGAAATAACTTTTACTCGAATTCTTCTATTACATAATACTATTATAATAATATACAATCCCGGAATCGTCACTGTTAATTATTATGATGGTTAGCGAGGAACATAGATAGTCACTAGCCAGAAAGAAACTTTGTATGTATTATTATAGATAATCAAGTTTCTGAAATTAGTATTTTTCACTTGTCGTGTATTCTATATGATGAGCATAAGGTATAGTAAACGTGTAATAAATGCACGACAAGATTGTTTAGTAGAAATTTCTGATTTAATTTTGAATAGTTATCTTAAATGAATAAGTTCAGTGCTGCTTATTTACTATTGATGATCTCTATGAACTCTCTTTTATATGATATATATTATTACGTCTATACGAGTATTGGACGTTAGGTAAACTATGACGATAAAAGTGACTTGATCAGTTTTTATATTTTATATTTTTATTTTTCGATAGCATAAACCATTATGACTTGCAATAATGAATATTCAACTTTAAAAAAAATTCGTATTTCATTTTGTAGCTTATTCGTTACAGAATGAAATGACAATATTGTGACACACTATGAATACATTTTAAAACAACAATTTGTAGCATACACATAATTAACATGTGTGTAACAATTAAAGGAATAACATTAATAATGCAAATTTAAGAGCACACCTATCCACGTTCATCGTTAAACATTCTTGACATTCTTGCAATAAATTATTTTAGTCCCGCAACACTATACGAATGCCAAATCATAAAATCGTATAAATATAACGCAAAAAGTAAAAGCATCATTCACTTGTATAAGTTTGCACTTTGTAGCATATATCATTATATGATGCAATTTTCACGAATCGTATTAAATCACATTCGTGTTAACGCAGGCCTATGTCTCTAATCTGGCCAGCATTGCATTCGAAATGATAAACGAACTCGTCGCTGGACAAAAGAGTCCACAGTACCCCACCAATATCGGCTGGAACACGTTGTCAACGTGGGCGTGTAAATTGGACGAGTATATTATGTATCGGACGACCACGGCGGTTCCGGAATACTTTCGGAGATGGAAAAACGGCGAAGAGTAAATCCTATAGCTTATATAATTAATTATAATATTGTATTATCAGCGTAGTCGTGCATTATAAAAAAGGTAAAAATAATAATTATGTGCTCTCACGCGTGTGTGTTTTTTTATCGTTATGTAGAATACCAGCTGATATTAAGGATGCGGCGTTTTGTATCGGAGCTCGACAATACCAAGTCTCAGGAAGTCTGGACAAATTTTTACACTTGTACAATACCACCAAAACGTATTCGGAAAGAGCGTCGGTGATGAACGCGCTGCCTTGTGCTGACATACAGACACTTTTGACGTGAGAACCACTTTTTTCTATTCGATCGTACATAGTTTTAAATTTTTAACGATTAACAAATCATTCGAAAATTATTGAAGTAACTCTAAAGATAGGTATAGTAAAAATCTAGTTCAAATATTGTACACAATTTTAATTGCTCATAACAACAATTATTTTACGCCAACCTTAAATTAAATTTGGATTTGCATAGCCATATTTCATAATAATAATTGTAGGTATACAAAAATAGATGAAGTGTAACTAAAAACAAAAAAATGTTTGAGTTACAAGTAACCAAATGTTCTGGTAGTAGTACGAGTCAAAATATGATAGGCATTATTTGGAACGAACGATCCGATACGGGAGCTTTCGATGATGAAAATATAACGAGTGATAAATTAATTAGGATTCAAAATACTAAATAGTACATTTAAATGTTATAGGTATTTGACATTAATAATGGAGGACAAATGCCCAATTGAACCAAGTGATTACGAGGACTTCTTCAATGCACTGTCTTCGACGTCCAATGGTATAACTGCTATGAATTATTTTCTTAGCAAATATTTCACAGACATCGTCAAAAACGTAAAAGATGGTAGACATATAGCTACGACTATGTTCTCAATCTTAGCTTCAAAGGTTTCCACCGAAAGTGAAATCGAAAATGTAAAGATATTTTTTTTATATATAGTTATAATGAAATAACTCTAGTTATAACGATTGATAGTATAAAAGTCCATTCATGGTTATACCTACATCGCTACATTATATAGGTTATACTATATAGTGCATTTAATAGCTAGCTCAATATGCACTGAACACTTATATAATATTGTATATAGGTATATTATTCTAATAACGTTGTTTTTCTATAATTCCTGGTACCTATTAGAATAATTTATCGTATCTTCCCTTGACAGTTTAAATTAAAGTCCAATATTTAAATAAATTCGTATTTGTAATGTGCCATTCACAAACGTATAAAGACATTCACGGACTTCATGCTATATGCATGGACCATTCTTTGCACAATATCTGTATTAGCTTCAAACAGTGGTGATTTGTTTTTGCTTTTTAATTAACGATCAGTAAAATAAGTTACATTATAAGTCTACACAGTTTTATAAACGCAATTATAAGTTCGTGACATTATCAAGAATAAATGTTCGGTTTTAGATTATGGATATGACGTTTAGAAGCAATACTCCAGTTGAATATAGAGATACACTTGTCCCGGTTTATCGGAGCGAAATCGAGGACAACGAAAAATGGAATGACAATGGTAGCCCAGAAGCGATTTGGGAGTACATAAATCCTCTGACGAAAGGATCGCCACTGGATCCATCTCAGCAGTATACGACTCCACGAAGCGCGTCGGAAGACGATTCTAGTGCTTCATCGAGATCACATGACTATGCCATTATTTTGCAGATTTTAGCACTGTCTGTGTCGGTTAAACTGCTTGTAAATATAATCTAAATATCTCTTAATATGTTTATAACAATATACGATTTTTTTAAAGAGAAATATTTCACACATTTTCGTGAATTAAATAGAATGTTCAAATCGTAGCGTGCATTTTTGATTTTTTAATTATACTATATGCGATCACGTTTTCGGGATTGAACAATTGTTTAGCAATTAAAAGCATTATATTATAAAAGTAATTATTTGATTTAAAATAAGCTTCTTCTAGAGGAAAGAGAAGAAATATCGAACAATTCCGATAAAATCTGTCAGAATATCGGTGAAACGATTTTTATAAATATCCATACTAAAAACTTTTTTTAAAAGAAACAAATTATAATTTAAAATCTTCGATTATTTTTTAAAAATATTTCTATTTAACTTCATTAGTTCAAACCTCCAAAGAAATCATTGATTGAAATTGTTTTATTACAAAATTAACCAGAGTATTAAATTTACATTTCATGTGTCTATTACATATAGGTATAAACAAATTAAAACAGTTTTAATTTTTAGGTATAGGTATCAGTTACTGAAAGATTTTATTTGTATAGAACATGAAACGTTTACATTTTAGTATTTAAGTATTTAATTTTATAACTATATTATTATATTAAGACATTTTTGACCATTTTTACTCGCTAATTAATTTTATGTGTCACTTAAATTGTAGAAATGACTTAGAAGTTATAAATATACTTTAATAAGCAACTAGTATAAATTCATTGTTTGATAAAAATCATTGTCTAATAGTTAGATAACTGGCTTAATAATATTTCTTTTTGTTATGTGTAACGCATCTAAATACCATAAAATATTATATATTGTTGTTTGATCTTGTATTTAAAAATTTTTAAGTCTTTCGTCAATATAATATAAATAATGTACAAAACAGAATGTTATTTTCTAGAACATCTAAAGGAAAGTATGAAGTTCAAATTATAAACTAAAAATATATATTAATAAATAATAATAATAGTAATAGTAATAGTAATAATATTACGCTTAGAGCTACCTATACAGCAAAAATAAAGTTAAAAACAGGCGGATCGAGCATTAAACTAATTAATATACTTTTTTTGTGTATTTAATGGATTAATTCTCAAAAGTTTAAAATCAACCAGAACCAGAATAATAGTAACAAAAAAATCCAATTAATTTTCTAAATTATTTACTCGTTTTAAACATAACAGTTAAATCGTTTTAAATCGTTTAATCATGGTAGTGATGGGTTATTCCCGGGAACAAGCTGGAATTCACTAGAATCACAAAGAAATTGTGGAAAAGAAATATAGTATATGCATTAAAAGGAGAAATGGTGGTGTATTTCATTTCAACATTCAAGTTTTACTAAATTTAAATCCATAAAAAGCATGTATTCTGCTTAAAAGTATAAAAAAAATACATTTTTACTACATTTACAACATTTAAACCATTCAGTACCTGCACCGTCGGGTATAGTCAACTACATTTATTTAACCACTAGGTATAATATGCTATAGGAATATTTTGTTGGCTATGATATCGATAGCAACAGAAATAGTTGAAAATAATGCTGCAAATGATCAACAATATAATTCAACAGTCAAAATCAAAGGCCAAGTTTAACACAATGTGGGCTCATTGAGTGCAAACCTAACAGATGCCAAACGAACCACACACATTTTTACAAATTTACTTTATAGGCGGCGAGGACTAGGAAAAAAATGAATATTTGGTTATTTTGTTATTTTTATAGGCCGTCATCGTTCACAGTGCTCTATTTCTCTTTCAATCATATGCCAGTTACCACATCCCCACGCACTCACAATAATTTTATATTTTTAAGTTATTTTACAAAAATATTCATATGAAATAATTTATATGACAAACAACGTTTACCGCAGGTAAATTGCCTACCTGATAATACACTGCTCGCATTATCACAATCAAGTCTCTTATATAGAGATGGCATTTTTAACGGGCAAAGTAGTGCACGGGATCAGCTAGTAATATTATATAAAATAATAAAATACCTAAATATTATGTAAGAAATACATAAATCAAGAGATGTCTATGATAATAAGCAAAATAAATAACTGAAAAAGTTCGTAGTTTTTAATATTCCCAGAGCAACGTGGAAATTAATAACAAAAACAAAACAAAATACTGTGCGTACCTATAGAAAACAACGATGAGGACTGACGACGAAATAAAAATAAAATATGCAACAGACTGAAATTAACAAATTTGCTACCACTTTGTAGGGTATAAATAGCTTTATTGAATAACATCTAAGTTTAGGTATTGAAACGTTTGTAGTAGGTAAATATAATATGTATTAAATACACGTGAGAGGGTGAAAAGATTTAATTTGATATCGTCGCCCGTTATTGTATTAAAGACATCACTATAGTTATTTTTAATATTGTTGCTATCTTAAGAATAATAATATACCTAAATACCTAATAATATTTAAATTCCATTCATACCATCATCCAATTCAATGTCTTACTGTTTTTTTTAAAACAATTTTTTGTACATGTTCTACATCTGCAAGATAATATCGTTTCTGTATCATGTGTGTATGTAAATACTACAAAATAGAGTGCGTATTAGTTGTGCTCAAACGGTATAGTATATTATATAGGTACTATTTATAAAATAATTATATGCCACAAATGTTTAATATAATGCGAATAGTGCACAATGTAATATTGTGTATGCGCTAGCTAATACTTACCTTCGCATCATACTGTATACATTTGTTTTTCGATCTTATATAATTTTTCATTATATAAGAAATTTGAAATACATAGTATTATACGGTTTAAATACAGTAAAAATTGAGTCGTAGTAATAATTTCTTTAGAGCAGTTCGGCCTCGAAAAATTCACCACCGAATCACTCTGTTGTCATAATACTTCTAACAAGGTCTGACTTCTGATCTAGCGCCGACACTATACCATATAAATATATAATTAATGTTAAATTTAGTATCAGTTAAATCAGTCGCACTGCTTCAGCCTGTATCATACTTTCGTTGGAGCCCTAAATTTATTATTGAAATTGGAAGGACAATTTTAGACCTTAAATAATTAATGCTATTGCTTTTTATTTAACCATAAGATCATATGAAATTCAAACATATTTGTTTCATTAATAGGTACTTATCTACTTTCGTAACCTTTGGCTCGTTTTTTTTTTAACGTACGATAATCCGAACGACTTGCATTAATTTTTTTTTTTAATTCATCACTAATGTATTTTTTTTGGGCCTGAAATGTATAATAGTACTCGTAGATGCCTGAATTGTGTACGTCAAAATACGAGATGGCTCTAAAAATCTTTCTCTCTTTTCCCTGATAGCCATATAATCATCCTAGCTTCCTTAACAGGGTCCCACTCGACTCCCCGTTATACTTCACACTTCTTTTAAGCATTCCACAAAGTCTATTCTAATGCACATAATTTCATTTCTTAACTTTAATACAACTAATCGGGTAATGATCGACTGAAAAGGGTCTTAGATCACAGCTTCAATGGTTGTTATTAAACTTGAAGCCTTGATTGATCGAAGTGGGTCCTCGAATAGTCAAAAAAACACTGCAACTGGTTAAATATCGATTTTTGTATGGTGTGGATTTTTAATCGCAGAATCACATAAAGCTTATTTTTCTATGAAAACTATTATTTAAAAAGTCATTGGAAAAAATATTCATAATAATAACAAAGTATGGCATACCGCGTTCAGAAATGACAGTATAATAAATTATTATTGCACAAATATGAACGGACTTGTTCCTTAAATATCACGAATCACGACCTACCTACTGCCCTACTGGGTAGGTACATAATATTCGTTACAATTATCTGTTTACGTTTTTACGACATTATTAATTCAACATATTATTGGCATGACCTTCATTCGATTACTGTTATTACTTAATACAATATCTGTATTAGAAACTAAAAACAATATAGGTATAATCCCATTAGAATACAATTTACCATTAATTTTGTTCTCGTTGTATATTTTGCGATTCTACTACTCGTTTTTACTTACATTTATATATAATAACAAGCTGTGATTGTAGATTTAATTACAAAACAATAAATTTCCTATTTTGATAAATAACATATTAAAGTAATCATATTATTATGAGATAATTTCGTTTATTATTGTATTATGGCCCTCCTATTTATACGAGTATAGGAGGTGTGTGTTATTCAAATGTTATTCGATGTTTCTTAAATAATCGTATTTTTTGTTTTTTCTTTAAATTTGTTATATTATATAATGATATAATGATTTATTGGGACCATTAAAATCGTTATCGTTAACTTTTTGAAATTTTAATATAATTATATTTACTCAAATTTTATTACGAAAAAATATAACATTTATTTTCTGATAATTATACAAACAACTGTTTTCACATAAGCTATATAAATATAAAATATGTGTATGGATAACATTGAATATTTAATGTATTAATTATCGGTGTTATGAATACTATTATCTAGATAGATTAGTAGCAAACCGTGAATATTTCCAGAAAGAAATATTACTATTTTTGGTGTATCAATTACAGCGTAGTGCTTCATTCAAAAATATAATCATTAAATAATTTAACTTTTATAAACTATAAGACACAATTGACCTTTAAATTATGACATGTTTCATGTTTATTTTCTTAGACTTTAAAAATTGACAATATAATACATATACGAGTCATCTTTTATAATGAATACAACGCAATCACAAATATTTGAATATAATTAATTCATAACTTAATCACAAAAAATATATAGGTACCTGAGGAATTTTGAAATTGTATAGTACCATAAAACATTTTATACTTTTACAAATCTAAATACTTAACCAATCCAAGTGTTTATTAAAACCTAACTGAAGCAATCAATATAAATAGTTTAGTAATATTTTTAAACAAATTAAATATTGAAGTACATGATTTTAACTGTAACTGAATTAATAAAGGATCAGTTATCACATATTTATTTGAACCCTTTGTCTAAACGAAAGATATATTTTACCTCAAACGCGCATTACTCAAATATTCTATTTGTAGACAATATCAATGTATAAACACCTTGAAAACAACATTATTTCTTTGTTCTAAACTGTAGAAGTGTAGTGCCTTTATTGACGTACATGTCAATTTGACAACGCGATAAAGCTTACAACCAGTTGTTTAAACTTACGTCGTCTATCCATCTTATATTGTATTGGTCAAATATACTTTTTACTCTAAAAATATATTTTCATTTTATTTCTACTGTAAAAGCAGCAAATGCAATTAATCCATCCCACGTTTTATAAATGATTTTGAAGAAAAACAATATTATTTGCAAACAAATTTCAGATAGAGGAGTCTTAGAGTAGTGCCTATATTGTTTTACGCTAAATCATAATTGCAAAAATGTAAATTATGTGTATACATACGTATTACGCACTTCAGTCGGGATTATGGTTTAAGCCCAATGAGTCTAATCCACCGATAAGCTTTACGATTATATTATATATACAACGACATGTCTCGGAATTGTCCAAATTACTGCGCGGGACTCACTGGTTAGTCGCGTATTATCGTGCTTTCGACGACGGTCGTAGTAGTAATACAGTATTATGATGAAGTCAAAAGTCTTGTTATTGACTTTCGTCTACTTCCTGACGGCATTACGAAATGGCAAAGGCTTGGTGGAACTCACCGAAAACACAAATAACTCTAATGACGGTCTAAGCGACGAGTACCGCTTACCGGACACCACGGAACCGGTATCCTACGAGTTGCGGATAACGCCCGCCATCAGACAAAGCTCGTTCCAGGGTCAAGTCGACATCGTTGTGAACGCGAAACAGTACACGTCCGAGGTGATCCTAAACTCGAAGGATTTGATCGTTTCGTCCGTGTCCTGGTTTCAGGACTTGAAGACAAACCGGACCACGGCGATAAAAGAATACCTGTTCGAAGAGCGCAACGAACGGTTGATCATCAAACTCGAAAAATCGATTTTGCCGTCAAGGCTCTATAAGTTTAGTATCAAATTCAGTGGAATCGTAAGAGACGACTTTACCGGATTTCATAAATATTTCTACGACTCCGGAAATAGCTCGAGGTATTTATATGTGTGATTTAAAACAAAATACATGCACTGTATACATAAATACACCCAGGTTCGATGATTATTTTCGATCTCAAACATTTTATCATCGACATATTTTTCTAGTGTTCCCCTCTCAACCCAAGTCCCAAATATGAAAATGCTTTACTCATTCACGTCACAATAACGTAGTCTGAAAACAGTATGATTAAAATACACAATTTGATTAAAATTATGTTTCTGTAGGTGGATAGCTTTGACACAGTTCAAACCAATATACGCCAGGCGAGTATTTCCATGTTACGATGAACCGAAATTCAAGACTCCGTACGCGATATCGATCTCCAGACAAAGTCATAATTCAGCCTTGTCTAATATGCCACTTAAACGCAGTGAATTCGAGTAAGTTTGACATTTCGCTTGGACACTCGTTGTATACTAATATTTCGTTACGTTAAAACATATTTACTATAACTTATTATGAAATGATGGGCAACATAACATAAAGACAAAGTGTGTTTCATTTTTATTTTGGTAGTCAGGAAAGCAATCGGATGTGGGATCACTTTGAAACTACAAAGCCAATACCTACGTATTTGGTAGCTTTTATGGTGTCGGATTTCGACAAAAACTCTGTAAACGGTGATAACATCGCCATGCATACGCGCAAAGAGTACATTGAATACACGACGTACATGATGGGGAAAGCACCAAACTTACTCAAAGGTGTAGAAGACTTTACTCAAATATCCTATATGTTACCGAAGTTGGATTTGGTCGGAGTTCCTCTGTTGAACGCCTACCGTATGGAGAATTGGGGACTAAATTCTTACGAGTAAGTATGAAAAATCTAAAAATAAAAATAAAAATACTGTTTACCTATAAGTACTGTATAATATTACAAACATAATATTATTAATGGTATTACGTAGTACAATAATATGATAAATATAATATTATTTTACTTAACGCGATTCATTTCATTATTTTTACATAAATAGTATGTGATAAAAATTATTATTATGAGTTTTATATGACAAGATCGTGTCATGTACTTACTCAAGTTTCATTTAAAGAGAAAAACAAACTACGTTGTTATTTTGGTTTAGAGAGTTTTACGTAACTTTGTCGGACGACTCAGAAACGGAAGACAAACTACAGGGGTCCATGACCATATTACACGAGATCCTTCACCAGTGGTTCGGCAACATGGTGACAGCTCCTTGGTGGGACAACGAGTGGTTAAATGAGGGCATGTGCAATTACTTGAACTATTACATAACGAATATTGTAAGTCCAAGCTTCGGAGCTTGAATCCTAAATACGACCGTTCTTAAAACTCTGCATTACATACGAGTGATTGTTGCAGATCGAACCTGAATGGAACACGGAGGAATCTTTCGTAGAGAACGTGCACCAGTATGCACTGTCCTGGGACGAGTATGACGATACTCACCCTTTGACGTTTGCAGTGTCGACCTCCGATGACATCGTGAATGCCTTCGACCCAATTACATCCGACAAGAGCGCGGCGCTGTTTCGGACGTTGGAATGCGTGGTGGGTGAGGATTACTTCAGGATTTCGGTGAACAAATTTCTCAATGATTTTGCGTGAGTATGCAAAAAATAAATATCGTTTTAGAATTATTAATTTTATCTAATCCGTTCTTATTGAAAGCTGAATTGAATGTATTGAATGTATGTAATTATTATTTTATCTGATGAACTCAAATCTATGATTTGACAACAAATAAAATTTGAATTACTTACAATGAATGCAGATGATACGGGAATCGAAAATAATGGCAGTCGCCATTAGATTATAATCGCTATTAGTTATAGGTATCGAAAACCGTTTCCGATTTGATTAGATATATATACTGTGCTTTATTGCTTAAGATACATGGTAGCGGGACCGGGAGACTTGTGGCAGACGTTCGATCACGTGCTATATGACTACGACTATGTTATCGGCGAAGATATCACGATCAATAAGTATATGGATTCGTGGACGAAACAACCTGGGTATCCTCTGATAACAGTGACGTCGACAAAAGATGGGGTTTTCAGCGTATCGCAGGTAATGAAATAAAAATAATTTAAAAATTGAATTCACTGTATATTTTTATTGCATGCCCCCTCGGTGGTACTTCAATGTAAATAACTGATCTATGTTTACCTACTATATAATTTAATATCCTAATGACGATTCCTGCAGAAACGATTTTCTTTGACGTATCCGCCTCAAACGACCGACGACATAAAATGGCTTGTAGGCTTAACGTACACTACTGAGGATGAATTGGACTTTGAAGACCTCACGCCGAGCGTTTGGCTGAAGCCCACCGACGAGAATACAATAATTTCAGTTCCCGAAAATTCGGGATGGATAATCATTAACATACAATCGTCCGGTAAGCATATAACAATATGCAACTGCGTAACCGTACCAATGCCTAATATTACATAATGTGATACAATATTATACCGGTGATATATTATACTTCCGACGATTAGGGTTCTACCGAGTGCATTACGACGAAAAAAATTGGAAACTCTTGTTGATCCAGTTGATAACAAACCCCAACCGGATACACGAACTCAACAGAGCTCAAATCATAGACGACGCGTTTCACCTGTGTCGAGCTGCACTGGTGCCGTACGATTATTACACTTCGCTGCTCGAGTACCTGTTGATGGAAGACCACGTGACCCCCTGGAACACGGCGGTGACAGGATTGTCGACGACCATGGACGCGATCCGACGATATCCCACTGAATACTCAATGTTCAAAGTACTCACTAGTCTATTATTATAATATGACTATTTTGTCTTCCACACAATAGTCAATAACAATGAATAAATATTATGTACTTCAGAATAGTGCTAATATTTAAAACGTTGATTTTTCACAGGAATACGGGAAGGGCCTGGCGGATATTTTGTACGACAAATTATCAAAAAATCAGATCAACAACAATTCGACGAAAATTGGTTGGAGCAAACTATTGACGTGGACATGTAACATGGGCAGCTCGAGTTGCTCAAAATATGCGTCAGCGCACTTTGACGAGTGGATGAACGGACAAGAGTGAGTAAAAATATTTAAATCAACGGGAGAAAAAATTGTGAAAAGTTGAGTTTTGATAGAAGTCCCACGCACTCCATCGGGATTTATCACTCGCGATATCAGGACATAAAAACAACGTGAAAAACCAATTTGATAAAAATTATATACATAAATAAAAATAAAAAAAAACAGCGAAGCCAGTCAAATGGATCATACTGTACACACACACACACACACACACAGATATATATGGACAAGTTGACAACGCCAATACACCTTTGTATCCGCCTTAGTATAATATATAGTGAGTTATTGTTGTCTATACCATGTGCGAAGCATGGATATTATGTTACGTACCTACGGTGTATTTTACACATTTGTCGAGAAAAAAACCTTATTTACTGTACTGTATACACTTTGAAAGCGTAGGATAAAGCATTGTACACGCTACAGTGATTGTGCACATCGATAATACGAGGTGCATTAATATTTTTGAATTTTATACAGTTTTGAATTGTTATTATTGTATAATAAATCAATAATTACTCGGAGGTGCTCACAATACAGTGGCGGTAGACCGTTCGAATCCCAGATTCAAACTGTGAAAGCAGTGATGTATCGGATATTTTTCTTAGCGTTATATTATTGAGCATATGTACAACGAGTGGGACGGTTTTTAAAAATATTAAGGAATTTATATGAATGCATATTACATTCTCGGCGATACGATTGGTCGAGTGGTGTTGTTGTTATAGCTTTGACATTTTGTAATCCGATAACGGCCAATGTGTAATATAAAATAGGTATAATGTATAATATGGTACGGTGTAATATAAAATAGGTATAATGTATAATATGGTACGGTGTAATATAAAATAGGTATAATGTATAATATGGTACATGTACATACGCGTAAGTACGTTTAATAATATTATTCTCGTCAGCCTAAACCTCAACGAGTTTACGAGTTTATAACTTATCTCTCAAGCGAATATAATAGTTCACACACCTTAACGTGTAAACTTGTTCAAATGTTTATCGTGTTCGGTAATTCTGTAATGAAACTATAAGCATTAGCCTGATAAGAAGACTTGTTACACAAGCCTTATTGAGCACACGGAGACGGAAAAAAGTCTGAGCATTATCCGCTCCAGCTCGTAAACACCGCCGTGATTTGGTGTCCAACTTTTTTTCAGTTATTAGTAAAATTAAGAAATATTTACTTCTTGTCCCCTATAAAAATGCACGGGGCTTCACACTTTAGCAACAAGTTGTCGATCTTTTTTTTCAAGATAACTATAATTTTCGTCCTGACCTCAATTAATATTTGTCTCCTTATGTCCAAAAACAATGCTACGTCCCGAAACGTTTGCGCTTTATTAACGAGTTATTTTCAGGATACCGTCGGAAATGGAAGAAGCTGCGCTGTGCGTGGGCATGAAAAAAGGCAACTTTGCAGCATTGACGAAAATTCACCAACTTTACAAAACGACGAGATCACCGACGCAGAAAAAAAAAATTCTCAGAGCCTTGGCCTGCGCTGAAAATGTCCAAAAGCTGTTGAGGTAATACTAATTAACTATTATTATATATTATTACAATATTGTAACGGTATTATGTGAGGCGGCAACTGCTATTTAATAAGGGGACACATTTTTCAATATTTACACAATATGGTAGCATAAATTATTTTAAGTAAAGTCGTTTAGTAGACTTCATTTTAAGAGTTATAAATATAACGATATTTAAATAATTGTTATACTAAATAAATTGAACAATTCAAATTCTCATCTCAATATTTTACAAATTTCTAAAATCTGAACTTCAATAACTGCCTACGACTGATAAAAAAATACAGAAGTCAGATACACTGTAAAATATTAAACAGCTCTCTCTAACTACAACAAAAGAGGAACTCTTTTTTGAATATAACTCGATTTTCGAGATGTCTTAGTAAATGCAGTAATAATAAATTTTAATTTTAATAATATGATAACATGTTGGTTGTGTAAATTAATTGTGTGCCTGTACAATTTATGGACATTTTAAGTCACTTGGGTCTGATGCAATTAAACATTGCGAACCCCGGAAACTTACAAAGCTTCAAAACAATGTGCGAGAACGTCGTGACCACACCTTCAGGCGTGAAAGCCCTTGTCGGTTTCCTGTCAAGCAAACTGGACAAGATTCAATCGTCACCGATCGGCGATGACCTGCTCAAGTACACAGCTGTCGTGTACTCAGCGTTAGCACCCAAAGTGGCGACGGACGACGAAATCACTGTTGTAAATATTATACTCTGTTTATTATGATATTTTCGTCTTTTATTCGTAATATTATATTGTTGTGCGTTTTTTATGATGATTATTGATTTTATGACGCAGATGGACAAGGTAAGGCGATCTGTCAAATCAGCTGACCTGAAAGCCGTGCTGGACGAAATTTATCAGAAAATCGAATCAAACTTGTCGTGGATGGAAAGAGATCATAAAAAAATCATGAAAGCGATCATTAAAATGTGAAAAAAAATTGTATTTTGGTTGCACCTACGTATTGTACTATTCTAATTGTGTGTAGGTAACAAATCTGTTACTATTATATTTTTGTACAAAAATAAACTTTTTTGACTTATATCGCTATGCTGTAGCTGTTAACTAGTTTGTATGGATTATCAATATATATTATAATATTATTAAATGTTGCGTATGCGCTTGTATGCCATTGAAATAAAATCTATCATTTTAGACTCAAACCATTTTCAACGATGAGTATACATAATAAAATCATTTAATTAGTTTTATTGCAGGCTATCGTAACACAAATTTAGATAAGACAAAAATGCTAATAAATTATACAATTTTTTTATTAAACAACCTAAAACGTATATATAAATCATATTTTCGAATTCCTAAGGTAATAATTCCTCAACATTAATAATTGTGAGTTATCTGAAGTTCACACAATTTGAATAAACAAACAACAATAAAATTAAACTAAATTCATTCAAACATTGAGAATTGCATATAGATCAAATAAATAAATAATACATACCCCAATAAATCACACACATAGTTAGCAATAAACTATTAACAGATAAAACTATTTGAGTAGTAACTAGGATCCCAAGATCCTAATATTGAGTACTATAATTTCGTTGAAAAATGTAAGTGCTACAGTATTGCATACTTACTCGTGTGTGGAAGTAGTTATAATAACTAATAAATTTTTTCTTTAACATAAGTGCATATGATGCACTTTGAAGTTTTAACTAATAAAATATAATTATATGGAGCCATAACTGCCTAAACGTGTAATGTACGCTGAAGTCTCGTTGGTACGCTATATTATATTATATTATGGCAAGTGAAGAGTTGATCATATAAAATGAGGCTTATCGTCAAAAAAAAATAAAAATTAAAGGCAATAAATGCTTTACCGAAGTGATAAAGTCGATGGATTATACGTGAAATAAAACAACAAAAAAAGCATAATGTATGGAAACATCGCTCACGTTGGGTTAAGAGAAACAACTACTATAATCTATAGAACTTTTTCGACTGTAATTAAAATTCTTTTTTTATATTTTTATCTTATCGTTGTCGATGCAAATGTATTTAGTAATAATAGTATAGGTATTATATTGTTTGTACAACGATCATTGCCAACGCGTCGAATAAGACAAATGGAAAAAAAAACAAGAATGTTACAAGTGTTTTTTTTTTTTAATACGTCGACAACTGCGTGGCACCTACTTATTTACTTACATATACACAACAGGCATTAGTATTTAGTATGATATTCGTTTCGGCGGATCTCGACACCAATAAAACACGGCACACATCAGACGTCTTAAATGTTGGGCACAGGACTAAAAGTGCACTGATCACGATATAAAATAATAATAATAATAATATGACGATAGTATAATATAGGTAGGTTATACACATGGCACGGCGTCATATCCATTCGTACAGACACATACACATGCATACACACATATATATATTTTATCCTATAAAAGCGTGCGCAGCACCTTCCCCACAAATACCTATAAAATATTATTATACATTTTTTCCTTTCTTTATTTTTTTCTATTTTTTTTTTTTTTTATTCCCTACACGTCATTAATCATTATTCTTCTCGTTAAAACTTCTGTCAGTCCTCTGCTCCTCCTCTCCGGAGCTCCCCCCCCCCGCCGTTCCCAATCAACATCCTTGATTCCCTGAGTATTCTATAATATTATCTATTCCGTAACAACGTTTTGATTTTTTCGTTTTCATACAACGTACACGGCGACCGACGACGAAGATGTCTGTCCGATGTTGTATACGTAGACATAGGTATAGTACCTATGTAGAACGTATTAGGTTGTGTTCGACGCACCTTCACCTACCTCTTTATGTATTATTATTATGCTATTGTATAATAATATTATTGTTGATGGCCGAATATTATCGGGTCCGGCTTACGTGTGAGGACCAATCCCGTCTGAAAATCTCAGACACAACGGTCACCGTATTATTATTACTTTATTGCAATATTGTGTAAAAATATATTTTATTGTCATTTGTCATATTTTTTCCACGTCCATTATTCGAATTCCTAAATTTCCTTATTAATCACTGTGCCTAAATATTATGATTTTACTACAAATGTATGCACGTATGTGCTTAGCCTATATACTTTCTACTAGGTATAAGGTGTTTAATATATTATATTATATTAAATTGTCATCGCGTATGCTGTGGCGCTGCATAGAACAAAATATGGGTGCTGTGTCCCAGGGCTGCAGAACACTATAACAGTCCGCGGGACTCTTAGCCAATTCTGAAACGACTTCTTTAAAATAATTGAAAATATTGATGCATCTATAAGTAAATACTACAAATCATACTTTTTGAGTTCAGTCACAATCAGAATAAGTAATAATATGTATCAGTATTATTAAATAATTACTCACTGCGGGTATGCAATACGTTTGGATGCAAAAACCTACTCCAAATAGAACACTTTTGGACGTAACTTCATACAACGTTTGGGCGTCATATTTCTCTTTTTAATAGTGTTTCGGTACATACTATAATATTTATTTTCATATATTATTTGCACAATTTACAAATTCCAAGTCCATTAGAGTTACCTAGAAGTCACCACAAAGTGGTTAAAATCAATAGTTTTCCAACAATTTATTTTAAAGATTAATTTTTTAAATTTAAAATTCTTGATTTTATTTTGTTTGTATTTTTAAACAGTTTTCATCCATTTTACTTATTTGTGTGTAATTAATTTTTTTTGCCACAAAATGTTGTTCTAATTTGTATTTATTTTATATTTTATTAATAAATTTTTTTCCTCCAAACGGGGTCCTAGTATTTGTAAATTGTCGTATTTCATTATTTACATGTATTGTTCCATAGTAGGTATTCACATTTGAAAAAATAATGTTACGTGTATATGTTTTGTATTTTTATAAAAAAATAATATTTGTTTGCGAACAAGCCGCATTATTTTTTAATTATTTTTCCCTGTCAACGATCCCACACCCACACCGCATACACACTCGAGCACACACACACACCAAATACACTTGCACACACACATATTTGTATTTCATATGAAATTAAGCGGTGTCCAAGGTAAGTATGCGGCTCATCCAATATTCGTAAAAGAGCCTAGTTTATTAATGCCCCATATCCTTTTCTTATCTAACTAAGCCACTCGTGAGTGAATAACTCGTGTGCGTAATATTGTGTGGTCAAAACGATACAATATTATAATTCCTGCGCAACTCAATGTATAGATGTATAAATTACAGAAGCGATAATTATTATTATTCTCCTGGTCGATTTGAATTAAATAAAGCATAGTAGTTGTTTATTGTGACGATGCGTCATTCGTGTGGATGTATCGAGTAAGCGAGATCACGTCGTAAAAAAAAGTTAATTTTTTTCCGCACTCAGATTCATATGATTCAGTATTATACATATATACGACTATAATGACCAGTGTACTATTCATAATTTAATCATTTATATTTTTCTACTTGACATTATCGCTTGTCGTGTTTCGTTGATTTGAATTGGTAGTCGTACATAGTTGAAACTATAATATACAATTAATCTATTAAATACAAATTTACACTGCGGCCACTTCCTCTGTCTTAAAATAGTAATAGGTACATTATTTTGCTATTTATGTGAAAAATTAGCATTCAATAATCTAGACTTGGGTCACGTATACGTTTAATATCTGTTCGGTCTACCCATTCAAAACATATTATATATAGGTACATCAAAAATAAACATCAACAATTAAGGTAACAATTAATATTGAATCACCACGAATAAATTAACAAATTAAAATTGATAGCTAAAATTGATAATTAAATTATTTAAGTGTGGTCGATCAAAAATAATGTTATAACTCATAGCTGAAAATATATATTACTGCCTAGTGTCTATACTTAAATGACAAAAAATAACTGATAACTGTCTTAAAAATAAGTGGCACAACTACACGAGTATTCATGATAATAATATTTTTTTTTTCTAAGTTTATCGTATAATTATATACTACTGATTACTGAATATTTCATTTATAACTTAGGTTAGTACTAAGTATACCTAAGCTATAGTTCTATAGCTATAAAACTATGATTTATAAACACTCATAAAATTCTAATAATATAATATAGATCTTAGTGATCCTACTTCACGTAAATACAGCGGAATACAATATGAGAAACAGAGAAGTGCCTTCTTTATAATATGATAATATCTGCCATAAAAATGTATTATTATTTAATTGTAAGCCTCAGGATTAATATTATATTTTTTTTTCTTCAAAAAAGCTAGACATTTTACGACATTCATTCCTTCGAAATAACAACAGGTAGGTGTACATTATTATGATTTATGAATATCAACAAAGAAACAAATTAATATTGCTTTTTATTTCATAATTTCGAGAGGATGTATTATTCGGATATAGTAGTCTGGAAGTCTCAACAAAAAAATGTTGTGGTTTTAATTTTTTTTAATTTTTAAAGAATGTACTTCTCATTCGATTTGAGAGATATGGTTGAACGAACGCCAAAGCAATTTACTTAAATGACTATTGGTATTGTCAATATTATAATAATTTTAATGGTTTGACCAGAGGTCCAGAGCTATACGCACTCAGATATCAAACATCTGAACAGATAAATCGGTATTATACTGGACGCGAGGCGGCGTCGCTCGAGAAATGGGTCTAATGATATTATATTATTATTCCATCTTATTACACGAAGGCTACAATTGACCACACGTGTAAATAATTCCCGCAGGATATGATCTCATCAAACGTAATAATATTTTACTTTCACCGTTTAAACACACATATAGGCGTTGACATTTATCAAACTCACAAAAAACACACACACACACACACACAAATGAGCGTTGCAGACGCTTGATGTTAGTACACATTTTTTATTTATTTTTTAACGACTTGAATTACGAGTGTTAGAAAATATATTGTGTTTAACGTTATCATCCGTTTTCAAATTGCCGGTTTCCTGTGAAAAAAAATAAATGTAAAATAATACATAATAATATTATTCGTTTGGACGGAATGCCGCCCCAGCAGATTGCCGTACATCGCGACTAACACGATTGCAGTAGTATTATACAGGGTGCGCGCGCAAAGGTACGTGTCTTAGATTTCAAATTTAATAACATGTGTATGTAATAATTATTCGTCGACCTATTTTCAGAACGCTAGCAGATGTGTGAATACTCGAGGTACCTACTAGGTGGAAGAAGAAGGGGGGGGGAGAGATGAGTTATGGCACTCGAATGTATAATGTAATAATATTATTGTCTTGGAATCGACAATTACACGGCAAGGTGCGAAACGTGAAATTATGATGTACCTACCTTTAATACTTTAAGAGTATAACATTGTGTTTCGTTAAACTGTACATTGTATGTAAGTATATAGTGCATACAATGAGGGGGGGGGGGGGGTAAAAACAAAGATCGGTATAATTTATGAACGCCCAAAATATTATGTACAACAGTTTTTTTTGCGTACAAATTTGTATAACATCGGTCGATTTTCATGTTTTCAAAAATATACATAAAAATAATTCGATACAGTTTTCAACTCTTAACACCGTATACTTACGTATAGTTTTAATAGCAGACAGAGTGGTGAGAATTGAATCACTGCAATTTAATTTGCCCTAAACACGGACGTTACTACATTATAATATTATAGTACTCATAGATATTATTCAGGTGACTATATATTATTTCAATACAATTATTATTTGTTCTTCTACAAAAGTCCATGAATCCCAGTTATGTATGAATAATATTATGATGCATGTTATTTTATTGGTTTATATTGTTTATAGTATTATAATATTTAAAAAATATATATAAAAAGTTCGCTAAGTATCGATTAAATTATTATAATTTAATAAAATATAATACGTTATAATTAAGTTTAATATTATGCTACTCGTATTAATGAATGAAGTGCGGTACGTACAATACCTACATGGAGTTTTGAAGTTAATTCTTCCGGTTGCGCGCAACCGTTCTCTCAATTTATAAAACTAAAACCTGATTAAATGAATTAAAAAAAGGATGTTATTTCGTCATTATGAGGGTCATCCCACGGATTTCCTATTAATATATTATATTATATATCTTCATAAACAGTTAAAAGCCGTTTCAGCTTTATTAACACACACTCTTTACTGCGTGTAATAAAGATAGATTGATCATTGGTCAACTGTATACAATATTATTTATTTATATACTTCATTTTATTCGTTTTTTTTTTTTTTAAATTGTTTTTCTTTAAAATTTTAGGAACTACCTAACTATATTGTTTCGCAATCTCAACTTTTTATACGGCGATTTGTACCATTCCACGAAATATATTTTGAAAACAATGATTTCTCTTCTTGTAATGACTCGGCAATACGTGCGAAATTACTTTCAATACGTCTCAGTGAGTTTAAACGTTCGGAGAGAAAATACGTAAAAAAAAATGCATGAGGCTTTCATTGAATTATTCAAACGCTTGTATAATAATTTATTGAACATAATTTTGTATTAAATGCGTGAATTTTATATTGATTGTCGGCGATAACGCGTGCACCTATACTGACTAAAAGTATTCAGAGTTGGAAAAAAAGAAAGAAAAAACAACTTTATCAAGATAACCCGCCTACTCGATGTTTCAGTGTTCATATATTATACTTCATTTACTTATCAGTTAATAATAATTATTTTAAGTACACGACGTCAGTAATCTAATCGAGTATATTATACGTATATTATGTATGCGATGATGGAGTGGAAATAAGATAGTAGCGTGTAATTATGCGAATCATTAACCTCGAAATCAATTTTGAAATATTATAATATGTGTATAATTTTTGAGAAATATGTTTATTATTTATACGTCCATGCGTAAAATAAAAACAGAATATGTCTTGCATGTGTATTGAATTTTAGTCGTCCTCACAAGGAACCTATTAATATATCATACGTAACAAGAAATAGTTATATTATAATAATAATATTAAACTGCCACAATTAGAATATTTTATTATTATGTCATAATTTAATATATAATAGGTATCCAAATAAGCTATTAGGAAATGTCCAATCCATTAACGAAGTGTAAGATGTTGAGAAAAAAAGAAACCAAATACAACGGCATGACCGGTTTACCAAAAAGAATATGCAAAACCATTTATATATTTGACTGATTATTCGGTAGGTATATTATAACGCGTTGTTCGCTGTTGGTTGGTATATTATTCGTGGAACGGATATATGTATAATTAAACACATTTTGCGAGCTAAATTAGGTATTCACGGATGTTGGGATTTACGATTATTTATTATAATCCCTCGGCTTAGAATAACGTTTCAATAAGATTTATGATTTATATTTTCCGTTTTTTTTTTTTAACAGACATCCAATATCACGAGTGTGTGTTTGAATTTTACATATATATTATATTATACTTAAAAAGACGTGTTGATAACGAAAAACCATTAAACTCGCTAACGTGTATATTAGTATTATTATTATTATTATAAAGTATACATTACTATAATATTCCCACCACATATAAACAAAAATACTATTTCGTCGGTTTCTTTTGTTTGACTGCGAGGAATCATTAACTTTCTAGGTTTTTTTTTTTTTAAAATATGGTCTTTATATCTAACGTTTGTGGATATCAGTGAATATGATTTGGACTTAATCCAGCATTTTTGTTTTTGTTTTTTTTTTCAGAAATACATTTTATCGATCACAATATTATAACAACATCAATAACAAGCGTAAAAACCGAGGTATTACGGAATCATGATGATTTTAAAACACAACAAAGTGTTAAAAAATCAATAAAACAATTTATTGAAAACGTAATAAATCCTGAAATGTTTTATTATTGGGACGTGATACATTAACGAACAGCAAAGCTGCCAATTATCGCATAATGTATTTGTTCACACGTGAAATCCCACATCTCGTGGTATAGGTATAGGTATACCGTTGTCGGACCGGTACGGAACGTTCCAAACCACCTTGACAGTTCACTTATAATGTAATTAATAGCGTACGAATATTAAGTTGCACATAGGTACGGCATGGGCATAGGTACGGGTAGAAGACACGATGACAGTAACTCATTATTTGCAGTACCTCCGATCTCGACGGATGCACATAGAAAAATGTATCGTTATATTGGACCACACCCCCGTGCAGGTCACTCGCTCGATTTATTACGGAGAAAAAATCTCGAATATTAAATTGGTTTATTAAAAACCTTCTTCACACATACTCACACACGTGTATACATACATATATATGTGTTTGTGTGTGTGTGTGTGTGTGTATGTATAATATTATAATGTAGTGCATGTAGGTACGTATAATGATAATAATATCTTTTGAAATAATCTAGCATATACCTACGTCGCATGATGAAGTATAAATGGATTCTGTTGATGAAAAACAAAATTAAATTTTAAACTATCGATATCTTAACTAATTGGATTATATATGAATAAATAATATTTCGTTTAACGTACAACAGAAGGTATAACGTGTAGGTATAAACTGGCGCTAATGCGGGACAGTTCAATGATTTATACATTAATTTTTTACAAAAAACTAAAATCGGCAATTCTATATTTCTATGGTTATACGTATGGTTTACAGGCATAGGGTACTAATATTGAGCACTGTACTAGGTACTGCGTGGGCTGTATAGCCATATATAATAGATACTATATAATATAATATTAACGTTCGGGTGTTACACACTTACACGACAAGTGTAGAAAATAAAATAATAATAATAAACCAATTGCATTTGTAAAAATCAAATATCCGAGACTTAATCACTTTGAACCCGACGAATCATAAAAGGTCAAATTCCAATCATCATCAATTTACACTTTTCTCGCCGTACAGTCTTCCCTCATCAATCCTCGTTTTCATTACGCCGTTGGTCGTTTCGAATTATTTACATCCACTACATATAGCTGCTGCTGCATATTATACCGGGGTCACGTATATTGTATAGTAGTCACTATAGTCTTTGGTTTTATTGAAGAGCCCGCGCCCCTTTCTCCGCTGCGGCGTCTCGTCTAGTCGTCTCTCTATTTGAGCGTAAATCGTGATCTCTTTCTGTGCGGACAAATATTATAACAGTGTGTGCACTGCTATTAAAACAGTACACGCGTTACAACACGATGTATAATAATATATCTGCCGGTCGGTCGATAATTGTGTTCGGTGATTCGCAAACACGAAACAGGCATTCCGTACGCGCGTTAATACGACACTAATAAAAATGCTAACTCCACACGTAGTCGAGCATCGGTCGTTACGTTCATGCCTCGATCCCATGTTATACAATAATGAGCGAGTTAGTGGCTGACTAATTTACAGCGGGGCATTTGATCCGACCGTCGGACACGGGTCTTAAAACAATATAAAATACAAAATAATAAACAAGTAATATTGTTTCATTTGCATTCCAATTTTATATCGTGGATTTATGCTATACTGTTTTAATATACTTACCTGATCTATACTATAGGTGCATTGCAAGACGTGACTTTAATGCATAAATATACATGTTTTTTGTATTACTTTTTTTTTTTTTGAAATAGTCGACTAACGTGGAGCTGTAAGCACAATATTTTATATTGATGTTTAACTCGACTTTTATCGAGTAGTACCTACCTATATACAACTGAATAAATTCAATTGTTTTTCATTTCCTGAACGGAGACCTTCGCAATCTGATTCGCATTCAATACGTTTTCCGACGACATCATTTTTCATGGATGCTATAAAATTGTTTTTCACAAATTCTAAAACAATATAGCTGTGTTATGTATTTAGGTATTCCTACTTTATACATATGGCTTAGAACTTGTGTACTTTATAGTCATAAATATGGGCAAATAATAGTTTGATGGTGGGCTTTTTACATATCTAATATATATATATGCATATGTGTATGGGATGCGTGTTTAGTTAGTTGTATATATTGTATCGGATTTTCGACGAATATCTCGTCACAATATTTAGTCGTTAGATAAATATTTCAGCGATAATTATTGTTACGACCAAATTACCATGTCAGTCTTAAGTGTTTGGTACATAGAAAATTATTTTTAACATTTTTTATGAGGTCGTTGGCATTTTTATACACACACACACTCTCGTTACACGTATACATTTTATAATAACACTCTTTTAAGATGCTATTAAATTCACTTTCGAATATTTAAAACGCTTATGTTTTATATAGGTATAATATAGTGCTGAGACACGCGAGAAGGATATTATAGTTGTATTAGTTCGTGGTATAGGTATAACACACTTCGGGTTCATACCTACGTGAAGCGGTATAAAATTGGACGTCGTTTGTTGAAATTTCGAGTGCCAACGAGGGTTGAAAAAGAAACCACAACCCTCTTTGAGGTCGAAATAAATAACTGCCTTGACCGCGTAAAACGTCAACAAAACGACCACGTTATATTATAATGTTATTTCGTGTCTGCAGGAGTGGGTCTCCCGGTGTAGTGCCACGCGTATACGATATACAATTAACATTATACCGTTTTATCGCCGTTTTGAAAATAATAAACTAGGTATATAAATGAGTGTTTATTTTGAATGAATCTCTATTCACCCGTGTTACTGCAGGACCACGTCCGCTATTCAGAGGTTCTCGTGATTGAGAATATTATGTACACAAAAATAAATGAGTTTTTTTATATTGTCTGTATATTATTATAATAATATGTATTAATATATTTACACCATATTATTTATTTATCTTATGAGCATAACTCATAGGCCAGTCTGTTATAAATTTATTATATTTGTTTACGGTAATTATTTAAAAATCACATTCGTTACCTATACTAATTTCATTTTGATATTTATTATTAAGTAGGTAGAAATGTCATGTCGCTTTTGTTGAATTTAAAATGGACTGAGAGAGTTATGGGGCACCTAAGAAAATAATATGATGTACCTATATGGTGTGTATGAGGGTTGTAAATATTTTCACCCTATCTTACACACACTTTTCGGTATCAAAACATAATATTTTCATAGTGTCCGCTTTAGGGAGGTTTCAACCATTGGACGTGGTATTGCGTTGCAGAAAGGGAATAGGTGTATTATACGTGTGTATCTGAGAGAGAGAAACTGAGAAAAAATGATAACAATATTATATTATTTCGTCTCGCGGACGAAAGTTGGACACCAGACGGTTACGGAATACGGGTCGTAAAGGTCAAAAATATATGTTGAATGTAATACACGTAGGTATAACCTAAACACGACGAGGGACTGTTTTTATGGTCCACGTCGTAACTCGTAAACCACCCGGTTTACTGTTCTGACCTCAACGACGGGTTGTATATTCTCTCTTTCTCTCTCTCCACTTATTGGCACCGTCGATGAACCTCGTTTACCCACTGTCCTTATAGTCGCCTCTTCGATGTTGCAATTTTTACGCAGTTCGTCGTCTGCCTTGTATTTTTCAAAGCGAAACCGCTAAAGTCTCTTTAAAATCAATATCAAATTGATGTTTATAATATCTAAAGTCTGCGTTGTTCTGTTATCTGTACATTTACAGATAGTATTCAATTTTTAAAATTCAATCAAATTTTCGACCATAAAATATTACATTTCAACAATACCAAACAATTTAATAGTTTTACTATAGGGATTTAATATTTAATGATGTATACATTTTAATCATTTCTGCTATATCTTTCTATTGGTTTAACTCTAACATAAATGATAACAGCTATAAGTTCGATAAAATATGCTGCGCATAGGTATATTATGAACAAACGATTTTTTTTAAACTATTTAATGTTTTTAATATTATTATTTTTTTGAAAATTCTTTTGGCTTAGTTCCTTTTTTGGCTTTAAAAAAAAATAATATTGTACATGTACCTTAATGTGTGACCTATTATAAAATAGGCAAGACCTTATTTTATTCTTCATAAAGTGTAGGCATGAGGTCATTTTGACACGTTTGTTGTGTTTACGTAGCAATGGTAAGTACATCAAGCGATTTTTAAAAAACAAGTATTCAAATTTAACCCGGCTCACACCAGTCGTCCATCGCCGGACATAATTTTTTAGAGTGAAAAGTTGTATATCACCCACAACTATTTACATAGTTTCAAATCGACTAATTAAAAAACGTATCCGGATGACCCTGCAACATCGATGACAATTTTTTCCGGGGTCGATTTAAAATCAAAGAGAAAAAAAAATATCTGAAAGAATGTGCTTCGCCGAAATTGGACACTCGTAGTATATTATATTATATTTTATAGTATAATATACCTACACACATTTTGGCCGTTTCCGTCGATTGCGGTTGAAAATGACCCGTTGTAGCGTAATGCGGTCGGGCGTTATTTTTACACTGTGTTTTTTGTCGATTTATATTTTTTTCACGTAGTCGACACCTCTAAACGAGTGGATAAAAATTATGTATAAATTATCACGGTTCCATTAGTTTGCGCACGATAAATACTAAAGTGAAAAAAACCACTGTCTGACAGTGAAGCGAGATTGCTTTTTTCTGTGGACAGCGTTAATTTTTTATGTCCCCAGAAATAATTTTTAAACTTTTTAAATACCTACACGTAAATATTTATAATTGTATATACATATATATTTTTAACGCAGCGTAATCGTTTTTACACTGGACTCGAATGAATGCCAAAATATTTCTTGAAATACACGTTGAAAATTACGTCGACCTGAAAACAAGAACAGTTTAAGAGAATGTCCTAGCTAGAGGGGCAATTTACCAAAAAAGCCGATACTAGAAAATAGCTTCCCTATTTTGAATCGTATACGAGTACTGGTGTTGTTCACTAATGCACGAAGTAATTAAAACATCGCAGGTTAGTTAAATTTAAACATATACATTTTTTTTTTTAAATACATACAGTATAATGTTTTCAAGTTTTTCTTTTTGCGATTCTTTATATTAAGACATATATAATAATATTATGTGTGATTGAAATAATATCGTTCACTCGACTCACATTTACGTACTGTGGAACTCAAATCCAATAAAATATAAAGGATTTCTATTCTATATTCTCTAAAAATATATCACTTTAATTAATCCTGTCAGCTGCAGAGTATATACCTATACTATTTAGTATCTATATTAGTTTGATAATTCATACAATATTATATTATTATGTTGGATTTTTACATGACGGTACCGATACTATCGTGTACGATGACGACTATGACGTATATATAATTTGTGCATGGCTTATACCGACAAAACGATGGGGCCAAGTTCAAGGTCAAAACCGTGCACGGACCGCAAAAAGTAATTGTTATACGAGAGCGCTTTACCAAGTTCATTGCACGGATCGGTAGAGTTGTGTATACGACGTCGTTGTGCTTCAAGTTTAACATATTCGAACACGCACATAACGGCCCCAAATAGAATTCGCTTTTAGAAAACACTCTCGGGTGTGTAAATACTCGGATGATCGATGAAAAGAGTACAATTTAATACTTGAAATTAAAAAAAAAAACATATTTATACACACGTAGTCGGTATCAATAAAAAGTGGACAATTTTAATCTTTTTTACGTGTTTGCACAGTTATTTGCACCTAATGAAAATTCGAATGATAGGGTAGTAAGTTGCATATAATACGTATAATTTACTTGCAAATTGCCTTATAACAGCGTCCACTCAACATTGGGAGTCGTCAGGTTTACATAATTCTCGAATAATCAGCGGCAATAGGTAATAAATAATAACAATATAACATACATACAGTGACTTATACAAAAGTTCCGAAAACGTCCGACGACGACTGTGTTAAGCATTCACCTGCAGTGTACAAATAAATCAGGCAACGTATCGTCTGTATTACATAATCAAACCGTTTGTCTACGATTTATTCAGTGAGTTAATCGTCGATTTATTTTGAACTTTATTCCGTTGAATATTATCCCTGTAACAACTAGTTCGGAATCAAATAATATATTAAATTTATTATAACTGATAGGTACTTCATAGTGTATTGTTCTAGTACGAAAATAATTGACAAGCGGCAATAATGTCAGGTAATCTATAGGTTGATTTTTTTTTTGGCGCTTATCCACATTAAATTTAATAGCTCTGCTCGTTAAATTCTGTTTGTTGAACTATGCTGATTCAAATTAAATTATATTATAGTCTGTATTGAATATTAAAATTATATCCATTAAAAATGGAAATTCGAGTATATATAAGGCTCCTAACAAGTTTAAATCTCTGTGAAAAATTCACGTCTAAACCGAAAATGCTTCCATCGTCACGATTATTTATAAGTTCTTATTACTTATTAGGATTAATATTCAATATTGATTAAGTGACTTTACAATACCGCGGGAAAGGGAATGATTAACGCTTTACTATAATATAATATTTAAAGGCCTCGTTCGGCGTTTTTGGATCCAACCAGCTATTGTAATATTTTGTAGATAACTTATTAGTTATTTCTTTGTCATACTGCATCGTATTGTCGTTTATATTATAGTATTACCTATATAATATCCACGTCGATAAATGCAGCGAATCGCTACGCTATTTAATTACATTGAACACACACACGCTATTGGAGGTGCGCACTCCGAAGTCACAGCCCCCGCGGGCACACTGTGTTAGGTCTTTTGGTTACACTAATACAAAAATCTAATCCATCTGTAAATCTGAGACAATTTTTTTTTTCTGAAACTTGTTAAATAATAGTAACTACAAGAAAAGAAATAATAATAAGAAGATAAAAAAAAATAATACAATAATAATCCTTTTGATTGGTATATATATAGCGACTGCATTTTTATTATATTTTATATATAGGTACATACAGTGCATGTGGCGTATGCACATTGTATATATATATATATATTATATTTGTGTGTGTATGTATTTACTATAACTAGAAATGGAATGTTTTCCTTTTGAAAACCGTCGGTTCTAATGGTCTTGGGACTTCAATTGGCAGGCGGGTATATGGTGGTGGTGTGCCCATAGAGTAGGATAGAACGAGGAGAAAAAAAATGATAAATCATCGTGAGGGCACGTCAAGATCATTTTTAAGATAGTCATTCATTCGTTAGCATATTCCTCGGTTGTCTTATGGCCACCATTTATTATTATATTACATTTTACGTATACTTATATATATATATATATATATATATTATATGTATAGAGTTTTTACATTTTTTTTTGTTCTCTCGGTCGAGTACCCGATGTGGTCCATCCTCTCTTTATTTTCCTATTATTAAATTTTATTATTATTCAAACACAATCGATTCGTGATTGGAAAAAAAAGGGTGTGACCCAGACGTCGCGGAGGAAACCGATTTATTTTTTATTCGATAAAAACCAGACTCGCGACGATTTCATTCTAAACGTTTGGTAAATTATACTATTTTGAATTTATTTTAAATGTTTCTAGAATAAAAAAACGAATGTATTAAAAAAAAACAAATGTCATCATTTTTAAATTAATACAAAGTACTTTTCTACTCTTCCAGTGCAAATTAAATCGTCGTTGATTTTTTTCGCACCACATTCATGCATTATATTGATAACATATTATTTTGGTTAAGTATTTTTGAAAAATATTAACTTCAGTTTCGTAAGAGTTTTTTTATTTTCCTTTACGTTTATTGTTGGCATTGAAAATATAATATCCGTTAAATATTCCAGTAATCAGTATAATAGTTGTAACCCTTAATAGTACAAAAGCACACATTTTTATATTAAGATTAATCTATGTATACACAACAGTTCAAACAAAATGGCAAATTATAAGACATAAAAAATATTTTCAACGATGCAAGTATTGTGACATAAAAACTGTGATAGGGGGATCAAGACACAATAATGACGTATCAAATATAAAAACACATGTTTTGTTGTATTACAGGGTAGATGTCGCAAATGAAACATTCAGACTATATTTCCCAAACAATATCATGCAGGAGAAAAAACAATATTTAGATAAAATCGTTTCGTCGGATTAGAGAAATTGTATTTATGTAACATAACAAATTATAGC
Organism: Myzus persicae; assembly: GCF_001856785.1. Lineage (NCBI taxonomy): Eukaryota > Metazoa > Arthropoda > Insecta > Hemiptera > Aphididae > Myzus > Myzus persicae. The sequence goes on from NW_019103943.1 coordinate 47,570, forward strand.
TAGTGCGAATGCAATACTCTCATAAGCGTGTCTGAGGTGATTAATGAATTGACTCCTCCGTTATTCGATTTGAAAATTAGTTTGAAAGTTCGAGTGAGCAAACGGTGGAATGGAAATAATAAATAAAAACGGCTGGGAGAGAGTGTGAAAACAACTAAAAACGAAACGATCGTTGTAGAAATAGTAGTAAAAGAAGCATTAGATCGAAAATAATGAGTGCCAAACAGAATATATTTACATTCGTATGTAGAGGTTCGGAGAATTATTTATTTATCTGCATAATAATATATAATACATTGTACCTAAGACACAGTGATACTATAAGTCGTTGCCATTTGTGCGAGTATATTACAAAAGTACCTACTCCACCTAAAAAGGAAAACTCACACGATCATGTACGATGAACTGACAGATAAACGCAATTGTCAATAAAATAATAATGAATGACCATATACGGTTATTGCTGTGTTTTGTTTTCGAAATTTTCGAAATATCATTATCATAGTATTATTATTATTGTTTTCACGTGTTGATACGATTTTTACTTTTTCCGTCCCAAGGCGAGAATAATATTGTTCAAACCAGTTGGGTAAATCACACTGCACTTGTGGCTAAACAATTTTTACAATCAATCTCCTTGTAACTTTTTCCGGCTGTGAAAACAAAACTACTGAAAACCGTTCGAGTACGAGCACTATGCGAAAAATTCCATCCGGAGGTGTTTCATCAATCGTGTCATCACCTTCATCATTAGTGATTTTTCCTGCGGGCAATTCCGACGATTGCGCCACGTTATCGTCCGACGATCGCAAGTCCCCGACCACCTTGTTTTTGGTGAGCCGACCGACGCACAAAACCTCTTGGGATTTTTTTTCCTCTTTTCCACCTGAGCGATTAATCATTGATACCGGGCACGTCGTCATCGTCGTCGAATCGGTCGTCTATACCGATACTATACAATCATTTATATTATACACCTGCGAGTATCATGATTATTATTAACATTATATATTCGAAGACTTAGGCAAACGACCGGGATAACACTAGGTACTCGAGTTCAGTCGTAAACCTTTTCCTAGGTAAGTTTCGTCCTTAAAAAAGGTGTGGACTAGCCGTGCCCCGGTTTAAAAATAACGAAACTATAAAAATAATTAGTCAATATAGTTATTAGTAATCTTGTGATTATTGTTGTTATTAAAAATAATTAGTCTAACGTCACATTATATACCGCCTACATAGATTGGTACGTCACACAATTAATGATCGTTTTGAAATTATTTATCTATTTATTATTTCAACGACAAAACATTTTTGTTCATTTGATTACGCCTACGTATTTCTAATAACTACGGAATCATTTCAAGTAGATGTCTTGCGTCCAAATACCTGTGAAAAACAAAATGTTCTTTCTGTGATGCTATTATTAGTCTGGAACGACCACCTCGACGACCTGCAAGTCACCGCGGTTAGGTAAGTCCCTATGCGGACAGACGGCACATGTATCGCGTTGTACCTTATAGTAAGTACACAAATACACTCACAATATAACGTTAAACGCATAGGTATAATAATGTACATTATTATAATACGAGCCGGTGCGCACACGTGACGACCACTATATAAACATGTTTGTGAACACGGCGACCGCGGTGACGTACAAGAGTCGTATTACCCGGCGAGTGTCGTACAGTAATAATATATTATATTATACCATACGTTTTGCAGTGTGCTGTGTGCGCAAAGTCGTCGACAGGATTTGTAATCGGACGTCACGCATAATTTTCTGATCTTTTTCGTGTACAACAGACGCACTGATACAATACACGAACATATATATATATATATATTCAGTGTATATACATAATGGTGTATAATATATACTTGGACACACACAGCACACCGGGTAGGTCGTGTGTGTATGCGCGGGCGCGGTATCGATATGCGTTGGCTCGCAGCCCAATATTATGTCCGCACTATATAGGTAGGTACCCGAGTATTATATTATATGTTGTCGTATTGTTGCTGTATCAGCCCGACGACGACTTAGCGAATCCCTCGATCAGCCTTATATTTATTTACTTACCGACGCATTTTACGGGTTGCCTACACATTGTGTAAAACTATTCCTAAGGTGTTATAGTTTTTCATATTTTATTATACTTATCTTAGTTGATTTGCAAGTTAATGAGTAAATATTTAGTAATTATTAAAAATAATAACAGTATTAATACTTATTCCTTTTCCTAGTCTTTACACTTTAAAATATTTGAATTTCTTACCATTAAATTAATCAACTAAGGAGCTACGAGTTTAAAAACGGATTTCGATCTAGATACCTACATCAACAATTTACGGTTAAAAATGTGAGGTAGGAGGTACTTGTTCAAAAAATAAGTGTGTACAGCCATTGATTACACTGAAGCAATCAAAGTGTTTGAAAATAATATGATCTCTAAGTATACAGAGATGTAAGTGTACTTATATACTTTATAAATTCCAAAAATTAGAATTGTAACAGTAATTATAATAATTTATAGTTCAAATGTTAAAAATACAAGTTTGAAAAAAATCTAGTAGGAAAAAATTGTATTTAATAGGGGTTACAAGGTCATAGAAACTCAGATATCTGCAGTATCTTACTGTAGTACGTAAAAGTATATATTTTACAATTTACTATTTACGAACAATTCGAGTTCCTTTATGATATCTGCCGGCGAATCGAACGCAACGTGACATAATATATAATGCGAAATAAATAACACTTTTGGATTGCTATGTATTGGCTTCTGATAACCAAAACGCTTCAGGCGTTGTCCGACTGATATATTATATTATTTATAAGTGATATGTGATATAATACTGATATGTAATAATTTCAATAATATTCCTTTCATTTTTTTTCTAAATAGAATGCAACGCGTAAACACCTTTGTGATACGAAAAGAAAATGAACTATTTAACGTCATCTAAGGCGTCTAAGCTCTTCAGAATTAGGTCAATTGGTCTCTGTGAATATCCATTGTACTCGTTCGTTTCGATTTGTTGATTTCCCAACAATTAATTTGCGTATGTGATATCATGTTAAACACATTTCCAACATGTTACTAGATTAAGTCTTAATTATCAGTAAAGAAAAAAAATACACAATCCAAATTGTATAATTGCATCTTATAATTATAAATATTAGCATAGTTGTGATTTATTAATACAAATTGATTTATTTTTTATTGACTATTATCTAGATATTCTTATTTTCACATAAAAACATCACCACGATATTAAATGAACCACAAAAAAAAAAGTAGAACGATAATAATACATTGCAGGTTTATATTTTTATATTAAAATCAGTCACTGAGTCATTTATAACTAATTACAATATACTTGCACCGAGTTTTCGTGAAACTGTTAATAAAACATATAGATAAAGCATAAACCAACATTGAAATATGTATTATACATTTATACATTATACCTTTTTATTGTAATATGTGTGTGTGTTTTTCTTTTTTGAGAACATAATGCGTAATCATGGTAAATGCGGACAGGTTCTTAAAGACAAGGTTCGTGCCATGGTCATTAAATTGTCTATTAGGTGATATCATATTATGGTCAAAGAAAAAAAATCACGATCTTATGCTTAAAACATTTACCACAAACTCGGTGTCCCTTTGTCTAGCAAATGTATTCTTGTATACTTAACATATTATTTTTATCTAATACAAAACTATGTATAAAGATAAATTAATTTTGTTATATAACTCATCTAACTTCTACGATGAGATAATACCTGGATAGCGTCTTAATTCTTGTATCAAACACATTACAAACGTCAGTTTAAAGCACATTGAACTAACCGATAACGATCAATAAAATACAAATTAATTACATACAAGTTATTTTTAATGTTAAAATAATTACACTACAAAAAATATATTATATAGTAGTCTGCACTTGACAGTTTGATTGTAAGACGTTTATGAAATAACTTCCTATGTTGTGGAAACTAGTTTTTTTACAAAAAAAAATATTATTACATTGACATTTAATAGCAATATTTCATTTTTTTACCTCTCATTTAAATTATATATTTAAATCATTTTTAAAAATACCTTGAAGAATGTAAAAAAAATAAACGTACCGGGAGATATAATTTGGATTTCCTACATTAAATTTGAATGAAAGTTAAAACGATAGCAACGACTAATAAAAGAACAAAACTGCTTATAAGTATATACCATTTTATACAAGTCATCCACTCTCTCACCTATACCAAATATTTATCTTATTAAATGTTCAAATTGTAATGTTATACTTCACACTTTTCACACAGCCAATAAAAGAAAAATAATGTATTTATTACTTGAAAGTTGAAATTTAAATTATTTTATGAATACCTGGTTCAAAAATCTGAATTCATTAAAATTACCACTGATAGCGAACGTATCCATTAATAAACTAGATATGTAGTTAAATTGTATAATTTAAGTTAATTTTTAACTCTACTAAATTGAATACACATACATTTAATTGTCTTGTATCAAAATACCAAAAATGAATAACCGATTATATTTTCAATTATGTGATTCAACACTATAAATTTTTTTCTTTTAGATAGAGGTTACTACAATAGTTATAATCTTTATACAATATTTATTTAGATTAATTACATATAATATGTTTGTGTACGTATCTCAGTATTTGAATCTTTTTTAAAAATACTTAGCTTTGTAGAATATAACATAATATATAACAATAGTATACTCCTTTTAGGACGCTACATAAATAAAAAAAATTCTAATTTATTATAGAACTTTATAATTTGTAATTTAAATAAAACCTTTTGTGGATTAAGCCGATTAAGTTGCTTTTTATTCAACATACAATTATTAAATTTAATAAAAATTCAGTTAAATATAATTACAATTTATGTGTCTATGAAAATAACTTAAAAATCATATTGTTTAAATTTATAATACCTAATATAAAATTAAATACCAAAATCAAAATCAAAATCAATTAAATAGAATAACAGTTTACAACTTACTATAAATAATATTCGAGGTTCATCGGACAGCATCATTTAGTCTTATGTTACTTTTTACAAGGAAATCAAAATATATTGGGCTTACACTACCTACCTATTGTAATTGAATAATATAATAATAATTATACATCGAACACTTTAACTGTTTTGATGACTTATAAAGTGATCGATTTTACTGTCGGGTATTAAAAACTAGTGTTAAAAAAAGTAATATTCACTTTTGGGTTTTGACAACCGAAATCATATTATCATTGTTCGTTGTATTGGTAACAGGTTTTAAAAACGTATAATTATGAAAATTCCAGCTGGATACAAAGACAATAAAGTATTTACAATGCCGGGTCCTGCAGGCTAAGCCGACATTATAATAATTATCATTATAAGGTATAACACCGTGTGATTTTAATAATGCTGCACGTCACTCCAAATAATAAATAATATAATAAATAGATAATACTTAATATTTTACAAATCACTATAGTATACATTTTATTCGTGGATCGAACATATTTTAGAAGAATTCTAGTAACTAATATAATAATATATTATTATAATTATTAGGGAGCGGATATTTGTGCACTTATCATTTTTTCTTTTAAGAATCTAAATTAATGATGAGTAAGATAGAAATTTATTTTATTACTTTAAAAAATTCAGATTAACAATTTAATTTAATTTTTGCATATTTGTTTGATTTTTACTTGCTTGGTCATATTTCCATATTTATTATAGTTTCAGTGTATATATTTTATGGTTTTTCGTGGTACATTAAGTCAAATACTCGGAACCTTAGTTCTTTTCTAAAATTTATGTATACTTTTCAAATTAACCAACGGTTCAACAACAGTTATTGACAAATTTTAATTTTAAGAATTATTTATTGATATTAGTTTTTAATAAATATAAAAATACTTTAAGATACGAAACCACGTAGCCGAACAAAAAAAATATGTTGTGCTGATAAGCACAAGACACTCGGAGACATTGAAAAAGTTCTGTTATCGTATATTCTATTCGAAGTGCCATTGCCAGAGATCTCTAGCATAATATTCTCGGCACGGTATACATTTCGATTTGCGTGTCGACTTGCGTACAAAATAGATTTTCTGTGTGACATTTTAAGAATCGCCTTACTGTTGAGGGCGTGCGAAAAAATTGTGATAAGTCCATGTGCTGTGGTGCTGAAGTTGTAGATCTATTGAACTCAATACAGAAGCTACTCTTGGACCTGTATGAGGTTGCAAAATCGGTCTGACTGTTACCCCCGCATGAAGATGTCGTATTGGCAAACTGAATATATTTTTATTCTAAATTTCCATAGGTTCCAATGGATCTCATCGTGTTTCTACATATTCTACATAATACATAGTTATGCGTACCTACTATTTAGAGTCTATATTATTATAGACGATGAAAGCCACGCGGCAATGATGACAATAATAATAACGACGGCAATGGACTCGTAAACAAGTCGCAAAGGTATGTTGTGAAAAAGATAAGAATACCGTCCTTGCACGCGAGTAAAAATGAGGACAATTTATTATCATCTGCACCGTTTTAAATTGTACGAATGCTGCAGTGGGGTGACTACTGCGCCATTACGGCCAACGAACGCACGATAATGTATTTTTATCATAGTGGAGTCGAGTAAAATGTTTGCAGTTTTAGTATCAACTGCATATAATATAATATTATATTATATAGGGCAAGATCGGTCTAATTGCACTTTACAGGTATACAATATCGCACGCGAACTGTACTTTGATGTGCACCAGTGCAGCGCCAATAGAGTGCCGATGCGACTCGTCTTTCCGAAACAATAATAAGTCAAATTATAGGCATTCTATACCCGTTATTATTATAACGCAGCTGTAGGTACGACGTATTTTATTATGTCTGCTCGAGCGTTTTTATTAATAATTGTTAGCCGTCGCCGTCTTGAAATTCCTCCGCCGTGGATGACTCATAAATATGTGTACCTACGTACATAATAATATAGTAATAGCTGTCACGCAAGTACGCGACGCTATAATATAATATATCTAGCGAACGGGCAGAGTCGAGCTTGTTACAGTTCAGTCTGTCGGACAAACTTTTCGAGAATAATATAGTTACGTTTTATTTACACGGTCCGACCGTGATTTCATTCGTGATATGGAATCGACCAGACCATGCTCAAATAGGGGGGGGGGGGAGCTTTAGGTGATAGCCTTCACAAAAATGTCCATATTCCTCCCCACAATTTCTTTTTAAAACTTATTCAATACTATTATTGTAGGAATTTAACACCTTCAAATCTCAAACGCTATTTGCGCCTGTAACTACACAGTCCAACCAGAACGCGTTGCAGACTGCAGTGATGTCTAATAGAAATGCAATTAGTAATTAGTACTTTCAAATTTTTTTCAAATGATAATGATCGTGTCACACCTATATGTGCGTGGGCATAATAGGTATTAGGTCCCTACATAATATTTTAACCATTTTCGTACAAATGCCATAAATTCTTCGACTACATGAAAATCGTATGCGACGATGACGAATACAACAATATTATAATAACGGCCATTGTTAATTTACCGTTCTAATCTAAAAATAATAATATGCGATTATCGTCTATCTGATATGATGTACGCGTTTAGTATTTACTTCTTCGCCTTAGAACGGTTAACGAATAAATAATGATCGATGAAACACACACGCGTAGACTGCTCATACCTATATGAAATGATTGTTATTATATACCTGACGCGCGTTTGTTCACACAGTTTACGCGTTGACTTTTTTGTAGGTTTTTTCCCGAGCGTTTTCGTTTTCGTTTTTTTTTTTTCTAACTTGACGTAAAGAAAAAAATAACGATTAATCACAGACCTTACGTGGCTCAGTACAATACATATGCGGACGTTCCAAATGTTCGTCGATCATAATAACCACATTATATACACGAGATGCCTATAACTACTTCGATATTTTTACCACACGAATATACAGAGTGAATCACTAAGCACGATGCCTAAGTGTGTCCTTTATTGAAATTTGTATTTGTTAAAAGTTTATGGTTTATATTGTATTTTGTTTATGTAATCGTTAATGATAAGATGTCACCCTTGCCGTGTGCATGTATTCAGCCTGATAGTGACGAGTGAGTTACTGTTGGTTAATGGTTGGAGGTCTGCGTCGTCCACACTGGACTGTATAGAGCCCTGAGGTCCAACCGTAGTGTATTATAATTTATACTGTCAATAAATGGAATTGTGCAAGTCCTAATTTGTTGTTATACGTGTAAGATAGAGGTTCTTTTGCCTTTTAATAGACCTCTGTTAAAGCTTAAAGAGAAAATAATTTTTAAAAACTATTTTTTAGAACTACAACTCTCGGTTCGCAAAGTTTAATAACTCAGAAACAACTTGTTAAAATTTTTATTTGAATGATGACGCATTCAAAAAGAACATGAAAAAATCGTTGTTAAAAAAAGACTTAACATTTTCATTAAATAAAATTAATTTTGTTTCACTACGGGGCACTCCTTAAATAGTCAAAAAATCTAAGTATTTTTAAAAATAAGTCTTCTTATAAGTAGGAGCTGGTACTTAAATTTTAATAAATAAGAATTTGAATAAACGTATTATTAGGATTAGGAAGGATAGAAAGTATGCTTGACGCACTCTGTATGTAATATCATCAAAACGGAAAATAATTAAATTTCTGCTTTGTTTCGGTTCATGCCTATACGTTTTCTCTAAATTTATATATATATACAATTTAAGTGATAGTAATTGTGTTATATTTTATATTTATTTCGTACACATATTTCTTTGAGAAATAAATACATTCTCGTGTATACCCTTCGACTGCTTTCATCCGTGTAATAACGCATGTTATGATTTTTAGGAATTCCGTAGTCTTTTGTTAACTTATTAGTCGAGCCGCTCTGAATAGCTATTCTGTAGCCGTTCAATCATAATATATATTACATAAGCACATTATTATATAACAATATTCCTTTATTCTCAGTCATTATAACACACAATTCGTATATTGCTGGTAATTATATGCCCCGTGACGTCTTCACCTGCCGACCTTCTTCATCGATTTGCATGTCAACTATCGAGGACTTCTCACAGAATCGTATATAGGTACCTACACGCTTTTTAAAATTTAATTTCCAATGTAAATTTAAATTATAATTAGTTTATCAGGAATATTTTCTAAGTAAATGGATGAGTCTTAAGAAATATCTTTCTTTTATCGCTATCATATTTTATATTTTACATTTGTACTGTCATCTTATACCATACATTTTTAATCTCTTATTCCGAAGCAGACAATTTTCTGAAGGATGCTGATTTATGAAAATTAACTTTGAAATTGTATGCCAATTAGTTATTAGTATTTAGTTTTTAATGCACAGGATGCGTATAGTATGGTATCCGACAAAATGTTCGTGCACTACTCCGCTAGTCTAAACTTTAAATACTTATAAGTAATGTCTATTAAAGTTTAGAAATAAACAATTATTTATTACTGATTTGAAATACTATTTGACATCTCAATTTAAAAAAAAAATATATATTTTAACTTAAAAATGACGCATGTTATTGTTTAAAAGATAAACAAGTAGTAATAAAAAAAAAAAATATGTTAAAAAAGGGAAGTTTTACTTTCCAAGACGTTCTAGTCAAAAATACATAAATTTACAACGAAAAGTTATTATTTTTATATTAAAATAACAACCTTGCAAGTAATAAGTACCTACAGCTATTCTATCTATAGTACATTCGTAACAAGGAATTCACATCCGAAATCCAAAGCGTCTTTAACGTCCGTCAAAAATATTGATTTGTATACCCGCAGTGAGCGTCCATAGCTCAATTTTATTGTAATATTCGAAATGATTTCATTGCGCTCACGATATACGTCATGTACAACGCTCTGTAATAATATTATTTGTCTGTACGCACACAACTGGTTCGTTAACATTTTACCATGGATTTGTGTCTATACCTATTTCTATAACAACTAAAAAATATTTTGTTCGAGTCATGTCTGTAATAATAACCGCACGTCGGCCGAGCTCGTTAATGCCTTTACGGGTGTTCAACTCCCCGCGAATTTGTCCAGAAACGAAAAAAAATTATGTAGCGCACGAAAAGCAGAGAAACTCGACCTGCGAAACGCAATTTAATAATAATAACATAATTATTATTATAATATTATGGTCCCTATAGTGGAATTCCGTTTTCGTAACACTTTTTACGAATTAATGTATTTTTTTGGATTTTCTATTACAGCAATATTGTTATAACACTATTATAGGTATCAAGTCTGCGGTAGTTCGGCCGCGGAGTACCGCCTACGCGTGTGTAAAACTTCATTAACCGCTCGTATAGTGGTATGCGAGTCGGTACGTATGTATTTACGTCATAAATATTGTGTCTACGTATTATTACTTATTAGTTATATTATTACTGACGTAGTAGGTCTGCGGGTAGGCGTTAGGATCGACGAATGCGGATTCCGATCGAAAATTTAATAATAAATCGACGTGGATCATCGCGGACGGCGGCACGAACGAGCCGATTTCGCCAATAAGTCGAATCGGTAGCGGCCGATCGGAAACTATCGTGGCGTGAGCGTCTTGTATATTATTATAATATGTCTGCGCTCAAATACGTTTTCACTCTTGGCCGGATCACATCGTCGGCGGGCGTGACCAGACGCACTATATAACAGCTCGAAATTAGCTCGAAATTAAATGCATATATAGTCACACGAAACCCGTTACCAGCTCGCGCGAGCATGCACACACACGCACACTAATAGGCATTTAATAAAAATCATTTTTACGATCTTGATTAACCTCGATCGAATAAATCGCCACCATTTTAATGGATTTCTCAACTGGCTAATGGTATTTTTGTCGGAAAAAATACATTATGATTTGATTTTATTTCACCAAACCGGTGTAAATTACCAGTCGAAAATGACTGCACGGTCTGAGCCTAAAGGTTCGTCTACCATAATAATATTATACATACACATTATACATACATATGCTGTTCGGTTAATGGAAACCTTCCAGTTTTCATAATTACCGGTTGTTGCCCGGACAGGTACAAATAGAAATATATGTACATTAAAAAAAAAGGAAAAACTTAAAATGTTAAAAAAAAAAAAAAAATAATAATGATAAAGAGAATGTATGGTAATACCTATCGTGTGTGTTCGAATAAACGCTGAATCACATAGTCCATTTCGGTTCGCACCGATAATTATGAGACACTCGGAGCATTGTCAGAATTGAAGAGTAAATTAACAGCAGCGACGAGATACGTTTACATGCTGTAATAATATAATATAATGACGATCATTTGACATTTTTCTTCGTCGTTTCTTGGAATCACCGAAACCATCAACGTGTTGACACCTGTGCGCAATGAACCGCGACACGATTACATAATATTATTTAATGAATTATTTTTATTGTTATTATTATTGTAGCTAGGTACTTATTTTTTTCCGTGTTGGCTAATTATCAGCAATGCTTTACTTACAGGTTACACTTGTTGATTGTAAATGACGTACATGTATCATTGAATAATATTATTTACATGAAACCAACTGAAAACTTTAATATATACAATGTACGAGTAAGTTACCTGTATGGTTATATATATGTATATGTATATTGTCTGACGGGTCTACATTAAACCCGCCCAAGTGATGCATATATATATATATATTTATATATATTATTTACATATATATAGTTATGTGGAACTGGTTCTCATGTAACCCGTCGGCTAATTTTTAAACTAAACATACTGCACACAGATAACGCTTAATTATAATAATAATTGTATTATAATATAACGGTTGTAATATATTTTGATAATATTATAATATTAATACATTTTAAGGCTCTGAGACGCATTACTAGGTGTCGACCAGGCTTGACGTTTTCATGAAACTCACATATAACTGATAAGTATACTAAAAATCAAAACCCCTATCGTGAAGAAAAGGGATGGCCATAAAATAGTATACATAATACTTAATATTATATTATCCAAGTGGTAATTTTTGGTAACATATTTTATAAAAATATTAAATTAGATAAGAACAAATTTGATTTTCTACATTACAATAAATTGCATTTTAATAGTTAGCTTACACTATTAAGGGTTAAAGTGTTTTTGGTAAAACAACTTGCTTCAGAGAAAAAATCTCACGCATAGTGAAATAGATTTTGATAACTATTCGAAAGATGAATTATTTACACAGTTAAAATTAACTCACATTTTAAAAACTGAACTTTTCAAAAATATTAATAAATATCGGAATCAGGCAAACTCTTATTAACGGATAGTCAAAAAGTAACAATAGTATGGTTGACAAAAAAAAAGACTTCATTTTATATTTTTATTTATTTTCCGACCTATAACCATGGTTGAGTGCAGTCTAATGCCAAATTTGGCAGAGTTTTCCCATCTCTGGTAATCTCATATTTTTTAATATTTTAAAGTGTATTTTTTAGAATCCTCTGAAGATAATTATAAATGAGGGCAATCAATGAAAATAAAGTTTTCACTTTCAAATAAAAATAAATAATCAAAATTCGACTATTCTCATATGCTTGATCGTTTTTCCTGTTGATTCGTTTTTGACCTTTGAATAATTGATTTTATTTTATTCATTCTGTTCAACCACTGTAGTTGTATGGCCACACCTAAATGTTACTAGACATTTCCAGTTTTTCCCCTAAATTAATAGCAGGCTCCGACATCTTTCTAATATTGGTAAGGAGCGATAAAAATAATTGAATTTCAATTCACTCACTCAATTAAAGTTATTCAAATATGAAAAAAAACCACGTTTACCATTTAAAATTCAAATATTGTTATAAATAAATGTCTTCAGTTATTTTAGTAAAACCAAAAATACGAATTATAAAATACCTATCGCATGGATATTGAATTTGAATATACCTTATAAGCTTACAATTCACATTGTATTATTTTATATTTTATTATTCATTTTTTATTATTCGTATAGGTTATCTTGGTACTAGGTGCATCCTGCATACTATTTTATAGTAATATTATCAATTAGTAAATGTTGTAATTAAATTAAATCACCTAGTTCACCACAATCATGTACATGTAACAGACAAATAAATTAAAAATAAAAGTACTGTTATGTTTGCATGTTATTGTGTACCTATTACACTATTTTTTTAGGATACATTTTTAAAATAAAATATAAAGACATTTATTCTTTGAAATATTTCTTCAAGTTGGACTTAAATGATTTTTATTATTCGACTGTACTTTTTTTCAAAACATTTTCTTCGACAAAACGGTTTCATAACCATAAAATAATGAATGTTAATAATTCGAAGAAATTCGGTCCATATAATTACGCTAACTCGATTTTTCAAATTGTAATATTTATTATACGCTTGTTACCGTTGCCCTGAAATTAATAATTATTATTATACATAGTTCCAACTCGAAAATGAATGTACGGTCACATCCTATTTTGGTCGAAAGAAGGGGTTTTTATTTAATTTTTTTTTTTTAATCGAACATAAATTCTAAAATCCGACTGTGAGGATTACTATACGAATCGAGTATGGAAAGGCGTACGCATATACTCATCTGATAAATGTAAACTATCTTGCGAACGTCATTAGTAATAATAATTACAGGGTACTCCACGGCGGCGTTCCATTAATCTCGGTCCAGATGACAGAATATTATTTAAGAAAAAAAAACCCGGGAGATACATATACGTACACGTAAAATGTATATGTGTATATTTATTATTTATATATACACATACACGCTTGCATATTTAATATACATATATACACATATTATATTTGGGGGAAATTAAAAAAAGAAAAAACCGAGGCAAATTATAATCACAGCATAGGGAATATAATATATATATGTATGTGCGTACCTATAAAGATATAGGTCTAGAACAAAAAAAAAAAAAATAATAAATAAATACAAATTATGAAAGAAAAAACAAAGCCATATAAAACTGGTAGAGTTCTGCAGCGAGTGAGTGAAGAGAATTAAAATCGTAAAAAAAAATATATATAAATTCGTAGGGTGTTATTTAGTCCTTAGAGGTTTAAGTCTGATTTACGATTTGGATTATTATTAATAATCTCGGAAAGGAAAATACTAATAATAAAAAAAAAAAAAAATACAGCTCTGTAGACTGCTGATTAATCTTTTTTAATTACGAGACACCGATCTTGTTGTAGCTGCGTATAGCTGGCCCATTGTTTTCATGTTTTGCGACCACATTTGGTTTTTCGACGAAGAGAATAATATTATATATGCCGCGCCGAGCCGGAGGCGGGTCATTAAAAAACACATATAAAACTCTACCCCTAAATGCGTGAGCTCGTTTATTTATTATTATTTTTTTTACATATTATTTAATTACACGAATTTGTTTCCGAGGATTTGGTCGAAACACTGCACCAAGTAGGTATACTGAGCAGAGAACACATATTATGAAATACCCACCTGCATATACGTACAATAATTAGTAATATTGTTATTACGTTTAGGATTGACATCGTTATAGAAGTGCGTATACGATATTGTTCAGAGTGTTTTTGGGTTTTCCATATTAAGCACCTCGTCCTTCAATCTGCAGTCATTTTTAACGTCATACATCTGCAATCTTTTTTAATTACCGAGTGGACGAATTTCATTAAATACTAGGAAACTGAAATTGTACGTTGGTACCATATCAAACGGTACAAACCGTTATTTCTATACCTATATAGGTAACTTAGATGACATTTCCACTGAAAATGAAAAATCTTAGGCGGCTTGACATTTTCAGCAAAATAGTTTAAGTTTTTTGGGGTTATTATTTTAATAATAATAAGAAACAATTAATCATCTCAAAAACGAATTTGATAGTTTTGAACTGAACATTAACTGTTATGATATGCGTTAGTGAGACGAAGACACAACAATGAAGATACATATCATAATCCCTCTTAATAGTGGACTGTATCTAATCAAATGTAATTATATAGATAACTGCCTCAAGTATTTTACTACCTATCTATATTAATAACAGAATAGTAAATAGTGACTAATAACTAGGGAGGGAAACTAACCTAACATACAGAAAATATCATTTATTAGAAAACTAATTTTCTACCAAGTATTAAACCGTACTATTAATAAGTTATTAGAAATATCATAGCATTTTTTCTTGAAAAATAAAACACAAAATAAATTAAAAATATTACAAAGCACACTCAGATTATTGAGATCTACTTTTATTTTACCTAACTAAAATTGTAAAAACACCGTACTACAATAAACAGACGTTTACCGTTAAATGTAGCTCCCAAGTGTATTTACAAGAATATTGCATTGCCCAAATAAGTACCTTCTTCGAAAACCTATAGACACTGTTCCCTGAAATATTTATATGGAAATCAATATCTTCATTTTAAGCGCCGTACACATACCCATGTCCCATACTACCTATATGATCGATAAAAACGATTTACATCGCCCAGCAGAAATCCTGACGAATCTCCGATTATGTGGTCATTTAGCGAGACCGTTATATTATATGGTACGAGAGAGAGCATCCCATGAATATATCTCATCCAAATGAATACCTAAGAGTTTTATATCGACTGGTGGTTGAAAAATAAAAATTGATCACGTCGCGTTCGCACGTATCTTATACGAAGCACACCTGCCAGACACGATGCCCGATTATACGATACCATTAAATTGACGGTAATCGAATGTAGGTACAGCTACGTTTCAAAAAACAAAAAAAAAATGGCTTTATACCCCGCCGTTTTTTTGTATTATTATCATCACGTGTGGTGTACAACAAAATGCAATCCACATCGAAACGCAAATTATTTTCATCCATTAGGCGTTTAACGCACGTGACCTTATAGTATAAGTATAATAACAATTATAATAAATATTGTGTTAATCAAATTATGGTTTTGTGTCCATACGTGTAGTACGAAGGTACCTATTCACATAGTATCGTCGTTGGTATAATAGTTGTAACGACGTTTTTCGATGTTTTCAGGTCTTACGATTGTATACAAGCTACTACCTACTGATTTTTAATGATCTGACAATTAGTTGCCGAAAGTCGTAAAGCGATTTTAGAAAGGCTTGTCAAACGGTTTTATAAACCATCAAGTTATACCTGCTATATTTGAGTCTTATAAATAATTAATCTTATTTTTGGAAGACAATAATTATTACCTACTTTCTACATAGTCAAACAATAGAAATGTATAATATAATGAATTAATTAATCAAAAAACTGATGATTGTGTCACATAATAATATAAGATATTTCAACTACTCCACCCGTCTGCAATTTTATACACAACATATTTTAATTCAGAAAAATTTAAATAAATTTAAAACTGTCATTGTTTTCTCTTTCATGAAATCTGCATTAATCAATATTGAAATATCATTAAGTGAAGGTTGGAAAACTTAAGTACCCTAGTAATTTAATTCAATTAAAAATTTTGATTCAAATATTCTTTAAATTGAGCAATTTTACAAATACTCAAGACTACGATGATACGCAGATAAACAAAAAGTATAAATCCACTATATTATTTGAAACTAAAACTTGCTGGAAGTTATCAGTATGTTTTTACCTTTCGTCAGCAGTGCGTAAAATATTGATAATGTAGTTCCTAATAGAATAATATGACTGTCGGCTATTGAAATGCACAATATTAAATTTATGGTGAAAACATCGAAGACGCATGTGAAAAACAAAATATAACCAATAAAGTCGACTTTTATCTTCCGGAATCGTTAAAATTTAAAATACCTATATAAGGATCAAAAACAAAAAGTACGTGTTGCATTTAATAATTTCGTAATTCGATATATCCGGATTTATTCAGTGTTTTTACAATTTTCCGTCATGGTATCAAAAAAAACCGGAAAACCTCAATAGCTCATAGCGTAGATACACTTTCAAAATAAAAATGCATTACAAAAGAAAAGTTATTGAAATCTGCAGACTGCAGACGTATTCTTTGAGAAAAAATCTCTTGAAATTATTAGTAATTACGATCAATTAAAACCAATCAAACATGATATTATCGAAATCCCTCGTGTGGGCTAAATATAATATGTCATAATGCGTTTACAATATTATTATATTATTATAGTATGATATATATATTTTAGTGGATACCAATTATACCAAATTGAATACACTTAACTGCCCACGCTACTTTATAAATGCAACTATTTAGGTGCTGATTTATTGTTTCAACTCCGACTTCCGAGATGTTTCGGTGATTTAAATTAGGTCGCCTTTTTGCCAGTGAAATTCTTTAGTACGACTTTCGAGATTTACGATTTAAATCTTAATAATAATAATAATAATAATAATAATATTACTATTATATTGGTATACGTGCCCATACTAGCAGTATGTCCACGTAATGCACTGGGCGGTTGGTCTTTCTTTGAAAACGACCTCAGTCGCCAAGATCGTGAAATATATCACTAGTGCACTAGAAGTGCACTGTTCATTGACACCCGGTGCAGGCAAGTACATTTATTATTATTTATACATTCGCACGCCTTGTATATGCGCAACCACGAGACTAGTTTATTTAGTCGTATACATGGTTCCTCGACCCGTTTCCGTCACTCGAATAAACTGCGTACCTACCTACCTATATTATAACATAGACACCTATCCACGTGGGTGACGACTATTAAAATTACCGCGACGTGTTTTGTCACGTTTCGCGCAGATAAATTACCTTGAACCGCCGCTGCATCGGATCTGCAGCAGGTGCACCTATAAATATTTGTTGTACCCATGTGCATTATAATGCCATAAGTATTATATACAGCTGGCATCTAGTAATGTCACAACGGTGTACCGTACCTACTCAATATATAATATTTTTATAATATACTTATCGTCGTCATCAGAACTCTTGACGCTCGGCGGCTTATATATGTGAGAAAGTTTGATAGTTTTGAGTGGATTATCGACAGATAGTCTAGTAGGTTGCAGTGGAAATAAATAATAATACTTTTATATTTACCACATTTTTACTTATAATAAAACAACTACAGATACGTATAATATGATTAAGGTTAGGAAAACCTTTCTATTTAAGTTTAAGAAATACATTTATAAAATTACTAACACTCTAATTGAGTATAGCTGAATTGTTGAAAGTTCAGATATTTAGTAGTTCTTATCTACTAATTTAAGATTATAACCAAAAATTATGATGCATTGAGATTACAGAAATATTAAAACCAGGCAAATTATATAGATATAATACCGTAGGAAGCGACAAATATGTAACGATGGCGATAAATGTTTAACGAATTCTGAGTTCGTAATTTCGACTTCTATTTGTGATATAATCTCAAAAATCGAAGTATGTAATATTATAACTAGTTGCATAAACTATTTTTAAATTTTCAAACTAAAAATGGACTATTTGTGGTACGATTGTTACCTCGATGTTGAGTAAAAATTTGATCTACGATAAGCTGAGACGCCAAGTGTTAACGAAACTCGAAAGGTACATATTTTAATAATATTATTTTTCAGCAATCCTGAACTACTAATGATACCATTTAAAATACAGTATATACTATATACAGAAAAAAATATAACAGTAAAAGGGTTTTTATGAAATATTGATTTAAATCAACATAATATAATATAATAGATAAATACCAACAATTTATCAATCATATATTATTTATCAATAATGTCTAACGATGTGGTTGTTGTTTTTTTTCATTGTTTGACTGTAAAACTATTTTTAAGCCCATACACAAAAAAGTGACATGTAACATTTAAAATGCGATTGATTAGATACCTGCAGGTACGTCAAATATTAGATTCGTTTCAAATTTCAATAATATATTTCAAGAAAACGCTAAAATTTCATCCACAAAAAAAAAATTGGTATGTAAAATGTCGCACTATCGGATTCTCTGGCATACGGTGGACTGACACTGTTCACTGTAGGTGTCAAGACTGTTTTTGAACTTTATGATTAATGTCTTTCTGATTTGAAGAGACAATATATATACATGTAACACACTCGCACCCATGTGACCTATACCATGGAAATGAAATTTCCAAGTGACTAATGCCAGACGAGACGAATGCATGACAATGGGAATCAGTATGTTTTTGTTTTGTTTTGTGTTTTTTTTTTTTTTTGAAATATTAATGGAATGTGACTATATTTATTATGTTTACTCCTGAGTGTTGGGTGACTTATAGTTTCAAAATGCATCGGTTAGTAAGTTCTGGATAAATAATAACAATAAAAATAAAAACACGTCTCGAAATTCCGCGTGGGACTCAAAAACATATTGTCTGTTCGAGAGAAAGAGAGAAATACTCAGTAACGGCGTTAAAAAAAAGTTATGATAAAAAAAGTGAGTTCTATTGTGATAATGTCCTTGTAAACTAATTAAAATATTAGTGTAGAAAGTATGTTCGTATTATTATAATATGTTTTTGGTTGATTAATAATATATTATAAAATATTCATTAAATTAATAGTTAAACGATAATAATAATAGAACCTATACTAGGTGTGGATAATAATTAAAATCGAAAAATAATTTAATTGTTTGTGACTGTATTTATGTGTCTTTATAGTATATAAGGCACATGACGTCATTAAGCAAATATATTTTTGGATATTTGATATTGATATAATAATATATTATGTAATTAATAGATGCACTTACCAATTATATAATATGCATATTATGTATATATTATACTTATGTACGATAATAGTCTGCGATTGTCCTAACTCCATAATATGCTGCTATTTTTGTTCATAATATTAGCGTGAAAATTACTATAATCGAAAATTGTAAATAAAATATTAATTTAATTTAAACTAAGTTTCTTATAATTTGGATCCCTGTGTTATGTGTATCAATAAAAAAATTTAACTTACTCGAAATTTTAAATTTCCAGATGACTTTTTTATGCTATTCAAAATACATACACCTACAAAATAATGAATAATAATGGCATGTCTTTATGCCAACATCAAAACTATTCACTAAATGATTTGTGAATAATATTTAGAAATAAATAAAAATAATGCATAATAAATGCATTATATTATTTCATATTACTGCCTCCACTTCATCAAATAATTAATACAATTGTCAGTGTTACGAATATTAATTCACACTGATTTAAATGATAAAGTACAAAATTCGCTTTCAATTGCTTTGATGTTGGTGGATACTTCTTCTATACGTATTTATATGTTGTGTACATGCTAATTATACTTTATAATATAGGAATTAATAATAATTTAATAACAAATTATATGCATTGGAAAATGTGTTTTGAAAAATCACGATTCATCTTATTCACACTCACGTTCGTCTTAATGAAATGTATATAACCCAAATTATAAACGTACATCTATATGTATATTTTTAGAAAATTTACTTCAAGAATACGTAATAAATATTTACTATATAATATTTACTAATATAATATATACGTGATTATTACTTATTAACTAATGACATTATGATTATATTACACAGTTGCACAAGCACAATGACTCTTACAATATTTTCACGAATTCAGATTTTTTTTTTAAACCATAATGGCATTATATTATTATGTACTCTATTATAATTCAGTGTGCAGCGAAGGTATAAGTGTATAATATGCACCGCAAAAGTACTGTGTCAAGTAGTCCGTGCAGTCCGCAGGGTATATAATATAATATATATATTATATATACGATCATTATTGTTTCAAAAAATTTTAACGATAATAATTTTGTAACAGTAGTCCTAAGTACATAGCATATTGTATAATGTACCTATACGTATGCTAGTATTTCTCGAAATAGAACGATACAATATATTTGATACAAGTAATGTTTTTTTTTTTATTGATTTTAGCAAATATTATATATAGTATGCATTATTATATATCTCTTATGCGCATAATATAATATCACATACTATCTTATTCAGTTTGAATCCATCAAATAAAAAAATAAATAATATTATAGGTATTTGTTTTTATTTTATTGTTGAAACCAATGTTGATGTTAAAATTATTAACTCCCTAAAGCATTTTATTGACATATTATTCCAACAGCTGTATTATCCAAATCTATATAATTTTAAAACCGCATTCCGCTAAGTAATACGATGATTTCGCACACTGCCACCCCATATTTTCAATGCAATTGAATATACGAAATGCTATTCGTATTATACAATATGCATATATTATATTATTTCAATTTGAATTATTATTATACTGTCGAAAACAGCAAACTCGAATCGAATGTGTAAAATTATACGTTTTTGCCAAACGGTGAGGCGGGCGGAAGCAATAACCAGCGGGTTATTTGGGTGGGAAATTTAATTTTCGAAATAAAAATAATAAATAAAAAAAACGGTACACAAATTAATAATTTTTACTGTATACCTAGTGTATACTGTATACACACAATGTGTCCACCGGAGGCAATAACAGAGAAAAAACCTCGAAACAAATAAAAATTATGCCCGCGTAAGATATTAAAAAACGCGGTAAAACAAAACAATTAAAAATCAGCCACCCCTAACAACTCACCATTTTTTTTCTTGATTTTTTTTCATGAAAACCCATTTTCAGTGGCTCTAAATCAACAGCGAAAATTGCCGATACTAGTGCGGTCCAATGTTATTTATGAATCTAGTTTTTGGAATGCATATTAAAAAAGGGGCAAAAAAATATGAACGGTGTACAAAAAAAAAAATATATAGTAATAATTATAATTATTACCATTTGTATCAGAAATATGTTTTACATCTGCCAGTCGAGCATGTGTACCAGGGGTGGCCAAACGTCGTAAATATCATCAAAACGATTAACCGTATATAAAAAAAAAAGGGAAAAAAGGAAAAACCTCATCGTTTATACATTCGCGTATTATAAAGTATTATTATATACGATATATACAGATATGATATGTCATCAAACAAAAAAATAACATATTTAAAATTATTATTTATACAAGTAGTTTTTTTTCCAGGGCTACTTTTGTTTAAAAAAAAAATAATTTTATTATAAAACACGAAGCGTTTAAAACGACACTCATAATCGGACGGAAAAGTTATTTCATTGCGGCGTATATACCTACGTCGAAAACGAATCTCGTTAGGGAGATAAGTATATACGTGTGTATACTTAAAAATAAAATTATGCCAGTCGACCGGGTTGGGTCCATCTTACGCTTTACACAATCACACACACACACACATTCATTGTGAATATTATTATGAATCCAAAGCAGTCCAATAAATTATAACGGCTAGCCCGCTAGTCAAAACCAGCATAATAATTACACCGTGTTTTGAATTACACAGAAAATCATGAAATACATAAGGTTTTTTTTTTGTTTATTATTATTATTCTATTCCGATCTTTTTTTCCGTTTCTGCTAGGATTGTTCGATAATTTGATATAATGTGGGAGTGGTTTTGTATTTTTTTTCTTTTTCTATTCAGGCTACAGAACACAAAAATTATATAAATCCTAACCTGTCTGAAAGTCGATTTACCAGAAGATAACAATTTATTCGTTGCACGATCTAAATAACCCACGGAGATCACAGTTGTATAGTATTATCTTATAGCAGGTAGGTACATAACAGTTTTTTCCTCTTGAAATTGATTTTGAACTTGCATTCGTGATTTTCATAAGTATCTGGTGCTATTAAGCTACTCATCAATTTATCGATGTAACGAAGACAGAATAATATTTCTGTACCTTTGGGTTTATTATATTTTTGTATGCAATACACGTAAGTACATTATTTTTTCAAGGTGTTAAAATTGCTTGCATATTATAGAGACATGTATTTATATCAACACAAATTAGATTTAAATACATTTGGTTTTAAATATTTTAATTCTGTACATAAATGTTTACAGATTAATTTATAAAAGTTCTTATGTAGGTATAATAATATTATTAAAATCAAATCTTTAAAGAAAATCAGTTAATTTTCCATGTTCACAGCTTCAAATGTCTGTAGACCACAACAAGCGTATAAAATATATAGAATTTCCCTAAGGTTCCTATGGTTTCCATGCTGCGCCAAACAGCGCAACAGCACGGAGTCATGAAGTACACATTTAATTTTGCTTAATAATTAGTGGGATATAATTTTGCGATGACAATTACTGTAAACGAAAACTTGTAGAATTTTTCTTAACATTACCAGATGGTTAGAATATGGCAAAAAAAAAATTCTATGAAATTTACAGTGTAAATAAACTATGATAAGGTAAATAATATATCATAATACAACAAGGATAAAATAAATATAATTTAATTGAAATCAATAAAAATAAATACATAGTTTAAGTACAACCAGTGAGTAGTTAAATAATTTTTAGTACAGTGAGTGTAATAATTGGTGCAACATACAGGTACTCGAAAAGAATACGTTTAGGCGTAAGAATAGGCAAATTATTAAAAATATTCGTTGAAATAAACGTAGTCCTGATAATAATGATTAATGGAGATGAGCAAACATTAAAAAGAAGGAATCATAATCAGAATAATTTGTTCACAATGTCTTCAGTTATTTGCGTAGTTGGTAGAGTTTTTTTTGTAAACAATTACTGATAAAATGTACCTAAGAAATTACTTCCCATGCATGTGTTTCGTCTTACAAACGTAAGGTTAAAAATAAAAATAAATTGAACCAAGTATTATACTGACAGGTAAGAATATCTAACGAAGAATAGGGGTTTTTCACCATATTTAAACAGTGATATTTCACATACTCATATATTAATTAAAAATTACCATACCAAGAAAACAATCCTTCGTTAAAGCACTGATAATGTACTTACTTTAAGTTCAATAATAGGTATCAATATTAATGCACTTAAATATTTAACCAAACAGCACAAAATTGGTTTTACAGAATTCTGTAATTGTTACTTAATATAAAAATAATCAAAATTATACACCTATTATAAACAATCGATTTTGTCAAAAAATGATTAGAATTAAATGGTTTCGTTTTAATAACTTAACAATGTAAAAAGGACATGTAAAAATATTAATTAGAAATTTAAAATTGGAAGTTATAACTAAGAAATTGGTACAAGGCTAAAGTGTGGGAGAAAGACTGGTAAAGGACATAAGACAAAAAAGTTAATATATATTATGCTGTATACGAAAAAGAACAATGCATATACTAGCATGTCAAGTGAGTTAATATTTAATTTGCATACATTAGTTAAAAGTAGTTTTATAATTTTATTAAATATTAATATTATGAAATAACATAGTCTCTAGAAATAGATAATTTATCGATAAATTGATTGACAAAATATACGGAGTCGTGAGATGCTAAAAATGATATAATATGTGTAATGAATGTGTATGTTAATGCAATTTATTTTTATCCACATCCATAAATGAACAAGTCAACATTAAATCGATAAGATTAAATAGGATCTTTTAATCTTACCGATATAATTACATTTTAAATTGAATTTCACATAATTATTCTTGTATAGGTATTAAATTATTTAGAGCATCCAATAATGATGATAAAAAAATATCAGATTACCTATACCATTTAAATGTACATTATAATTATAACATAATATGTAAAATGGCTTATGATATTTAACTTATATTTTGGCAAGTACCTCCTTATGACAATTATAACTTTAATGCTAATGATAACAGTCAAAATATTATTAAATTGAATAGTTACTCTGTAACTTTTAAGTAATGAAAATTCATTTATTGGATAAATCCAATTAAAGAAAAATCCAATCATTTCAAAATATTGCATTCAGCAAAAAAACGCCTCTCTCATTAAAAAAAGGCAAAGAAGAAGCAGCTATATATTATAGCTTAAAAGTGGTTGTCCTATAACATTCATTTAAAACAATTTAAATCCCCTTATTTTTGATTTACATGTCACTCCCTCATCGGTGACTTAAACAGAAGGCGATTCCTTAATCTAGTAATTTAATTCCATTTAATTATCAAACCAATTACCTATCACTAATGGGTGATTTATTGATCACTTTATTCTGTTTTTTTATTCTGACATTTTGGTAAGTAAAATTATGTAGCATAATACGTATATCTATATAGATGTGAATATTACTTGTCTAAATTAATACATTTTAAAATATATTAAGAACCAATATAAATCCATAATCCGATTTTAATTTAGTTCCGCTCTGAGTTAATTCTTAACTTATTAAGAAATAGATAAATTGACTATTGAGTATAAACTATAATTTATAGTAATAATAGGTTTAGCATACAAACTTACGTCTCGACATGAGCAAAGAAAAACGATTCCCAAAAAGCTGACCTCAGTATCTTTAGTCCTATTTTTTTGTATAGTGGGTACCTATCGTACTAATAATATATAATTATTAGATTTAGGCCATTTAAAATAATAGTATATTTTAATAAGTTAGTCAAATACACTTATGAGTTTAATCTAATTTATTGCTTTTAAATCCATATTAATTATACAAATACTTGTCATACATGTAATAGAATATATCAACTTTAAATGAAGAGATTCCGTTGTTATTGCTAACCGATGTTAACTGTAAATGATAATATAACATATCCAAACATTATTCATTAATATTATTAAATTTAAATATAATTATATCATTTCTTATCTTTTTATTAATTGTAAATATTTATTATATATTTAACATTGTTTTGGTCTCTAGCCTGTATTTTATTATAATAAAATCATATGTAAAATAATGCATTTTGAAAAAAATGATAGAAAAAATTTCTGCATTTGGATCAAACTGTTAATCATTGATATAATAGTTGCTGAATACTGAATATATTATTATTTCGCTACTAATATTAATTAGTGGCTGAAATATTATTTTTTGTTTAATGCATGTTCATAGTTTAAGATAATTTATTAAGACACAGATCTTACAACACTCGGATTCAGGTGATATTCGAATGATTATTTCCACTTTAATAACACTACATTACCTACATAATATTATCATTATTCCCTTGGGCCATCGAAATAAAGCATACAATATCGTTTATTCAGTTTGCATAACACACGACTATTCAAATTCGGTGTCAATTAGAGATTAAATTATTGTGAAATTATCGCATTCATATTATAATTTAGTTTTTTAAAAAAAACTTACCATTGTACCTGTGTTCGTTCAGAACAATTGTAACCTGTAGATATTAATAATATTATTTTATGACTTGCCGTATGATACCGATAAAATAAAATATATACCTTATAAACTAGTTATACTTGTATAATATAAATATAATATATCATTTTACACATCCAAGCAAATAAATGAAACTAAATGAAAAAATTAATTGTACCGATTATATTATGTATAATACAATCAACAAAATATTATTATGTATATGGGGTGAATATAAAAAACGGGATGCTACATATAATGTTAATGATTAGGCAGGTATATGTTATAGTGACTGTATATAATGAATAATGTAAATTAAAATTTATTGGATAACATCTGGGGTTCTAAATATCATTTACCTGTATACGGTTACCTTGATATCTATATATCTATATAGCATATACACACGAAAGATACAGTATAACCATGTATGATAACATATATATTGTTATATAGATTACTAAATAACTAATTAGTAATTACTCTATGTTCGAAATATCATCAATCATATTTCCAATATACCATATAATAATTTATGTATACGGTCTTAAATAATGTATAATAAATATAGGTAATATCTGATTTATTATTATTATTATTTTTTTTTTGTCATTATGACACTATGATAGAACAATTATTTCATAGTAGGTTATGTGAATAAAAATTATTAAAATATCTCAAACTATAAAAATATTTGTATTACGTGTACCTATGTTATTATTAATACCTATTTATGATGTTAAATGAAAAACTTTTTTTTTAATCAGAATTAATATTATACACTCAGACACACAATTCAATCAATCTTATTTTTCTATTTACAAACATAATACACAACGTATATGCGTATACATAATATCAAACAACAAAAGTATAAATTCTTAAACGCACAATGGTCAATCCTTCACATGCCGACCCCGGGGCCACGTTAAAAGTATGCGCAATTCTATTCTTGATCATAAATTATATCTCAAAATAATTAATTCAGTATTCATTCATGTCAAAATCATTTGCCAAATAGTGAAAAACTTCAATATAAAAATTACTTTTAGTTCAAACCATACGTAATACTTTTATTATGTTAAATACAATTTGTTGTATGGAAATCTCGACGTTATTTTCGATAGTGATTAATACATTTATAAATATTATATCTATCCATGGAGTTATGTATTATATTAACAATTTATATTGCTATAGAGTATAAACTATTATTATTATGCATAGTGTATCACAAATATTTGTCAATATATGACATTGAGATATTATGTATCAATACATTACATATACCAGTGTTTCCCTATTGGTAAAATTCATACATTTGAGATGTTTATTCAGGTCTTTAAAATATATAATATGATTTTTTTTTGTTATTAATTTTTGAAAATATTTTCAATGCAAATTACATATATTAAATAATAATACCACTAATTGTATTAAAAAAAACTCGAACAAAATATCTCTCTAGGCCTATTTGAGCATAATATGCAGTTCAATTTTGAAGTTGTGCAAAAACTCTCTAATTTGACTAGGTATATAAGAGTTCCAGTTGAATAATTTATGTTTATGTATGT
Organism: Myzus persicae; assembly: GCF_001856785.1. NCBI lineage: Eukaryota > Metazoa > Arthropoda > Insecta > Hemiptera > Aphididae > Myzus > Myzus persicae. Next base: position 75,481 of record NW_019103943.1, read on the forward strand.
TATATATATTATTGCAAATATTATAGAAAATTCGATATTGAGTTCTCATACACATATTGGTAGCTTGGTAGTTTATAAGTAAGTGTTTATCAAATTGCAACATATATATATACGGTGATGTATTTATTATTATACTTTATAGATAGACGTGCCCTCTATTACCATACCTAGCTTAACTTAAGCTCATAAATTAAAATAATAATATGAACGCAATCATTACAGTATTTCAATATTGCATAGATAGTATAATATATGAATATATAAAGTTTTATTATAATTTAAATTAATATTATGTGTTATGTACTACCTATATATTATAATAGCGGTATATGAGCTGGCGACGAGCGCTCGGAGACTTCAACAATGGACTATGACGTACCGCACGCGGACCATGTCAAAACTCGCGTCTTCTGCACGCGATATCTGGTCGGATCGGTAAAAGAACAAAAAGCCATTAAAATCGCCTACGCGACTATATAATAACATATATACAATACCGTATAACACGAGAATTATTATTCTACCTATAATAATATAATGTAGCTGGTATTGTACACGTACGATGTACCCGTTTCTTTATTCCGGACTGTTCGGTTTTGCATACAACAATACTGTAATAGTGCAATGTATAATTAATCGTGATTTTTCGCAAAAGTCCGACGACCACACGTCGATAATTGTCTTATCGTTATCTATATAGTCGTGTATACACCGGATGCAATAATAATAGGTACAGTACTGTATTATTGTTTTACAAGGGTATAGGGTGTACGCATTTGCCAAAAACGTGAGCAAAACAAAAACATGATATAGGTTTATTATATTTGATTAAGATCCTATATCCAGGTGCACCCATACGGATACCCATCGTACGTATACAATCATATACTAAAACTAAACTGTTCGCGTTTATATCTAGAATAAATTGTATTATTAAATAGATATTGTAATAAAATCGTTATTATTATCATATTATAATAATTGATTTATTTAGATAATGGTATGCGTGTGTATAAGTTGCCACCTGCGAGCCGTGGTCCATCAGTTCGTCCGTCGTCGTCGTCGTCGTCGTCGTCGTGACTCGCCAAAATAATAACGAAAAAAAAAATAATAATAATAAAAACTGCGCGCGGCCACGCCTCCCCCACCGCGGACGATCCCAATGGCTTGTGGGTAAACGCCCAGATTGACCGCCACCGCCGCAGCCGACGCCACTGCAGCCGCCACGTGGTCTGCTCTGTCCGCCCGCAGCGGCTACCGTCTCTGTATAAGATTATATGCCTTGTACAAAACACGCATATTATCGCGTTCCTATACCTATACGCGTCTCCTGGCAGATTCCACCGAAATGTGTCTTTTTTACGACCGCAGTAAGCTGTTGGTATACACCATGTATACACGGACAAACCACATTTTGAACTCGACGAACCTGCAGCAAACGCCCACACTGTAAAATATTATCATCTGAAACAACAGTGTACGATATAACCTACGCGTATAATATGATGGATACCTACCTAATATTATAATTATTGTTTTGCATGAACCATCATCAAGCTGAAAGTTTGTTCATGATTGTATTTTTTTTGTACGTTTGGATTTTCGATTTGTTTTTAGCGATATCCAATCGGTATTGTAAATGTTCCAGGAACTTCTCGAGGGGGTGAGGCTAGTCCGCCAAGAATCAATAACTTCACCGTCCTTAGTGAATGAAATCAGAACTACATTGAAACATTTCAAAATTATCAGTAAATTCTTAAATTCAATCAATAATTGAAGACAAATTAAAAATAAATCAAAGAATTTTAACTGAACCACTGGAATAGTTTTGTCGTTTATTTGTTTTTGTCTGCGGCCGTTAAAGCATGGGTATTATAGACTATGGACCACAGTCATTTCGGAATCGTCACTCACAAGTCACAAATCAATATATAATAAATAATAATATAATATAATGCTTATGAAATTCGACTAAAATAAGTTCGCTTTTTGGTGATGTTAAGTACCTACAACATTTAAAAAAATAATAATATGACACTTAAAAATAACAGTTTGAATGATTCAATTAGGTAGGTACCAAAATTAATAAGCTTATTAAAATACATATGAACATTTTAAAACAAAATATGTGCTAATGATCTAGGTATTTAACTATCATTAAAATTGTATGCACTTAAATTTTCAGTGTTCAGTGACAAAGCAAAATTTATTTTTATATTTATATACCTTCATGAAAGGTTTAAACTAACGGCATCTCTGTTATAAAAATTCTTCTAAGTGCAACTATTAAATTGTTCATGTATTTTATAGTTCCATTATACGTACTCGCATTTTTGAAAATATTCTATATATTAGAAACTCATTGAGACGTCATAACAGATTGGTATTGTTATTGCCGCATTACCAATGTATACTTATAATATTGTATACAAATAAATTAACATTGCTTTAAAATTAATGGCAAGTTGTATTGTTTTATTATATTATTCATGCAATAACCTAACTGTTTTAACCATTTTCTACGAACATTAGGAACATAAAAATTCAACTGAAACAAATGATGTCGTTGTGGTGTGATGAAGAGGAAATATAAATTCCATATCGATTTGAAGTGTTGGAGTAATATTATAGCTAACATATATTACATAACCATATAACAGTTAACTCATTGCTAAAACGACGCTAGGAGATAGTATACGTCCGGACTCTAGACTCGGTCAGGAGGTCGGGGGAGTTGATCGGAACTCGATTATTTTGCAAAAACTACGATATACCCGATAGCGTAAATTTCTACTTTATATAGCCATGAGTTACGGTGATGGCATTGTTTTGCGATCATTAAACAACGATTTTCTCAACAATGGTTTCGGGCAACGGAAGATAAAAAAAAGTAATCGTATAAGTCCCACGGATATACCCGATAAATGTATACGAATACCTATATGATTATACTGTGTGATATAAATATTTACATGACCATTAATGAAACCAAAGGAATTGCTCATCATTCATAAAAAAAAATAACCTGTTCAACAGTATTTAATATATTAAAACGGTCATTGTTGAACAATGTAACCGGTAATGTTTATTATTAAACGATTGAATACGAACTGCAGACTTCAGGAGAATGTGTATAATATGTTTGATACATTACAGCCAAGGAAACTTTATTTTTCTATGCTTCCTACATGCACTGCAATATAATATGTTTCTATAAAAAGAAAGACTTCATCAAAATATTATTTTTTTTTATTTTTTTCCAAGTTTATAGTATTAAAAAAGCAAGTACAAAGTTATAAAGGAAGTTTTTATTTATGGAAAAAAAATGTAGAGTATAATTAATTCTTTTTTTGCTTTTTCTCTGGTTTATAGGAACAGTATAATTTTAAGTTACAACGTTTATTATAATCCCTGAAATGTACCATAAATAAAATATTATTTTAAACAGAATTTACGCAACAATTTAAAAATGGTTTAAATCTGTAATGTTTTTATCACACCTTTATGAGGTTTATTTTATTTATACTTACTTTATAATTGGCAGTTTAACACTAAAGAAATACAGTCATTTATGCATACTATACAGAATAATTTATAATATAATAATAAAAATTATATATTATCAATGAATATGTTCGTTGAATATTTACTATCGAAACGAACATTATCATATTATTATAGTAAACGTATTCTTTACTATTATATGAATTCGGCAACAGAATGAAATTGTATTCATATATTGTAACGCGCGATGACTACAAAATTATAATTTTTTTTTCTTATTCATATATCGATTTGCACATTTTACGCCTTCGACATTGTGCCGGCAGAATCACTTCGTCGGGGCATACCTACATGAAAAATACACACAAGTGTGGGCTGCGGAAGAATAAAAAATACTGTTTACATACTACATAATTCACATTGTTCGACTAGGATGAAAAGACCGAATCGGGGAGAAGTTCCAAATAACTACTGTGGGCGCACGGGCGTATTTATCATTATATATTATGTGTGTATAGGTGCACATCCGCTGCAGTGTACACACATCATAATAAACGAAATCGGGTTTGCGCACACGTATTTTTAATAATATATTATTCATTATTTCTGTCTGCGACACGTCTCCAAGAATGAAACTCTGTATGCGCGCGTGGCGACTTTAATAGCTGCGGTTTTTTTTTTTTTTTTAATTGAATAATAATTTTTATAGCATATACCTATATACAAAAATCGAAACATTGTACTGCATGGTTAACACAAAATATGGAAAATAATAGTAAATATAAGTACGAAGGTATGTAATAATACATTTTATATACGGAAGACGTGAAAAAAAAAACAAAAAAAACATATCGCCTCGAGGCTAATTTTTATCTCACCGATAAAACAATAGTATCGTACTTGAGATAGCTATCGATCAGAAACCGTTTCATCACAATGGAACGAATATTTCATACATGCATAGTATAATATACATTTATAAACCTGCCGTGCTAATATGAACCTATCTACGCCACGCCGTGTGTATATGAAAATTAAAAAAAAATATCCCTCCCGCCCTGCGTCTAAAAACATGTACCTACGTAACGTGACTGAAATATCATTATGAACGAAAACTTCGATTTTACGTAATATAATAAATATATACGATGATTATAGGCGATCACTCCGAATAGTAAACGAGCGCTGTATAATTTTTTTTATGCGCGTCATAGTTTAGTGTACGTTCTCCATTACGAATTTATATACATTGTGCGAGAGGTAAAAGAGGGCATACGATACCGGTGGTAAATAGTGTAAGTAAAAATTTGACGGGAAAGTATTAAATCGAGCTCTATGTATAAAATATAAATGTGTTGAAACAATTTACTTTGTTGAAATAAACACCGTAATACCATACCCGTGAGCTAATCACCGACGTTTATAATATTATACATTGTGTGTGTGTGTAGTGTGAGTGCTAACTGCGTATACCTATAATATGTAATATGCACGAGTAGCGGATTGGCCGCGGGCAGATGAAAATACTGTCTAAGTCGAAAACTGTAAACTTACTGTATACATATGAGGTATACGTCGGCTATAAAATATTTCAGGCTAATGAAAAAAATACGCAATTTCTACCTACGGGTTATGATTCACTATTGGAGTTTCAAATTATCGAGGTTTTGATTCCAAGTTATAGGTATCAAACTGGAAATATGTTCTTGTTGATTCACTCGTCGGATGAATCTCATAAAATATATTATAATAACCAGTGTGGCAAATAGAAACAGTCTAAAGACGCAGTGTTAAAGTCACTAAAAAAAGTTAAGTGTACAACGTAGAAGATGGTAAAAAAAATGTAGACCATATAACATTTTAAAAATGTTAAAAAACCACAATATAGTATAGTGAATTCTGAAATAGTTTAAAGTGTTTATAAATAAATTGTTGTGATTCATGAGCTATAGACTTGTGTGGGTTGCGCTTTCTCGACTTTCGACTTTCGCATATATCACATATTCACATGTATATAGGTACAATATATATTCTACATATAACGTATTTTTTCATTATCAGTCAAGGCTTCAACGGCTAAAGTTATTTGCCTACCTAATTTTAGATTAGACACAGATTATAAGTAGAACAAAATAACATTATTTATAATTGTTGCCATAAGTTTATACTATAGAAAAATAAATGAATTGCGCTTCAGTGTGTTTTCTTCGTTAGGTTAGTGCATATTGGAGTGAGGCTGAGGGTTTATAAAGATTGTTTATGCTTCCGTGTATTTTTGGCGTTTGGTCACAATGTGATTGATTGTACGGTTTTCCTCGCATGTGTCGCATGTGTGGCCCGGTTCTTTGGAGAAGAGGAAGAAGTTAAATGCGTGTATCCTATTCTAAATCCGGTGATTATAACTATCTTCTTTTGAAGAAAAAAAAGAAAATTCCGATTTTTTTTATGTATTTATTATTGTGGTACTTTCTTGCAATTTTTCGACCATGTTCCTTTGTTTTGTGGTAAATAATATTGAGCGTCTCTAAGGATTTTGTAAAGTTTATATTTATGAGAGGTTATGGGTGTTGAGGTTGGGTGTTTTCGTTTTGCTAATAAGTTTTATTTATATAACATATTATAATTGTACATTTGTATGAATTGCAAAAAACGTTTTGCCACGTGTTCAATCATACACACAATTATTTATATAGGTATATCGTGTAAAAATATTATGCGTGAACATAATGTGCAGGAATGACGTGTTACGCGATTCGAACGCCTAGAACGGTGCAGAAATAATTAAAAATTAATACTCGAAACGAATCGTCAATATTTTACACGTAGACGGAAAATGTGCCCTATACATACATAATGATGATATTATGGTGTACATATTATATAGATACATACCGATGAGGTATAGGCAACTGCGACAACACACGTTTCTGTATATAATCACGAAACGTGCTACAATTATGTAATGTGGTGTGTATTATTTTTACGGTTTGCTGCAGATATAACACTTTAAAATGTACCTAATCCTCTAATAAAAAATGCCCGCTCACTCAAGAACGTTATTTATGCGGACAGAAATCCGTGCTAAACATGTTACCCACATAAGGGTTAGGGTATAGTCATCTACAACCTCCATCTACATGCGTTTTTCTTTGCACTAAAATTACTGATTTATAATGGTCACTAATTTGAGTTTAATATTATATTATATCCACTAGAAGTAAAAAAAAATAGTGCATGACATTTAAAATTTTAATATAAATACAAGTAAAACTTATTAAAGATACCCAGTGTCATCGTGATGAAAACTCTTTGAAAATATATGTGATAAATAAAATGTATGTATACCTATTAAATTAATTATCATAAATGAAAATAAAAATATTCATTAGAATGTTTCCAAGAATAGAGGGGTAGTCTATTTGCTTGTTAAAAATCGTAACACTCATAGGCGCTCACAACTCACAGGTATGGTATGTTCATTCATAATCCTGGAAAAGGACTAAAGTACGAAGCATTAAATTATATCAACTCAAAAAATGGGTTTTAGGTTAAACACTAAAAACAAAAAAAAAAGATATTTAAATTATGCAAAATGATTAATAATACATATTAATCTGTGGTATTTTCAAAAACAAGTATTTGATTTCACGTAGGTATTTAACACCACATTGTTATGATGACAATATAGATAGGACAATGTGACAAAAAAGAGTAGGTACTGACATTGTGCTGTCCTAAAAATAAAAATACAAATTAAAATGGTTGTCATAATTATATTTTTATAAACTGTAGACACAATATGCTCACCGTGGGCAATAAAATAATAGTCGCGTTCGTGCACAAAGCAAATACAGCGATATTCTCCTCGATTTAACTAGAACACATCGGAGGATACCAAATATAGGTAGGTACCAGATGTGTATTATATGTGTATATATGTAACAGTCGTATAGCCAGTATTATTGTTATTACACACTTAGATATTATAATACTTGTAAGTTATTATAACGTATAGTGATATTTGAGTTGAGTTTCGTTTCTAGTTCTGTAGCAGCAGTAAAAATAAATGCAAATCCGCCCGGGGCAAACGGGAAAAATAATAATCGATTGTGACCAATGGACCGTGGTTGCATTATGGCGTGTTGCACCGCGTATAATAATAATGATACTATATAACTAATAATAATATAATATATATTACATTTTTGGGAAACAACGCTGTTATTAAAAAGTATAAATCATCGCTGTAATTAATTATAGTAGCGTTTTAATATTCCCACGGTTCCTCTTTACCGGAGCAGTGTTTTCTAATTATCCGTCACTATTACGTACTAATATTGTAATAATAATAAAACCCGCACTGCGTCTGCTGCGAGTTGCGACGACAACCATATTAGAATATTAGTATAATATGTACGACCCGTGTCTTACCACTAAAATGTAGCAAACACTAATCAGGTACGCTACAATATTATACTATATTAGTGACGAAGGTCTGGACAGGGGTGGAGTGAGTGATGTTGTAAAAATATGATATATTTTTATCTTTCAATCTCCGTACAAGTGGATAATATACTAATAATTTTTAATTCTTCTTACTAATCAATGAAGATTTGAGTTGAGTTTTGTTTTTAATTTTATTTTTTCATCTCCCAATTTATTATATTTTTTTGTTATAGTCGTATACTTAATGAATAACGTATTCTACGTAGTTTATTATTGTTATTTTAATCTAAGAACGAACTAAATATTGTTATTTTTCTCCAGAAATAAGTAGGTATAAGTATCTATTTATAATTACAATGTACTTAGTAATTTGTTTCTTTGATTTTATGACGTGCGTTATGAGCTTTATACAATTGTTTAGAATAATATAATCTAGGTGTATTTAAGAATGTATCTAAAGATAGAGAGAGAGTACTATTTTAATATGGTCAGACTCATTAATATTTATTTTATAATATTATATAATAATAAAATATTTGTATGATATTGTGTTGTATATTTAGTACTTACTTACATTATATGTATATTATAACTAAATTTATATTGACAAAACGATATTTATTTTTTTGGCTCATTTTTTGAATATCACTAGATTAGGGATGTTTTAAATTTAGTATTCATATTATACTATTCCATTTTGCTATAAATTTCGACTGAGTACTTTATTATTAGATTAAATATTACATATCTATTAGATACATTTTTTGTTTTTAAGGTTTTAACAACACTGCAGATTTTTAGCCTGTGTGGAACATCATTTAGACAAAACGATATTTATATACTACATTTTATTTCGTGTAATAATACCTTTTTGTATGATGCAGTACAACTATAGAATAGAAGGGCAACCATTGTAGATTTACTCGCAATATAATATAATAATATCGTAGAAATACTAACAGATGTGGCTGTTTCCATTCGATTTATGCGTAATACTATAAATACTGGGTCATAATAAAAATATTATAGTTAGGTATAACACCATAAGGAAGAGTATTGTAGGTGGGTACCTAACCTGCCGTGAGATCCCGCCTTTAGTATTTTTTAGATTTTTTATATTTTTAACGTATATCACCCTGTAATGGTGCGTTGTATGACACACCTACACAAGCTAAGGTACATTTTAATCACTCGATATTTTAATGTAAAAATCGGTTGAGAAAAAACAAATCTATTCCTTCAAAGTTAAGAAAGCAATTTAAATTTGTGTTTCACATCATACATAGTTGACACATATATGGTTGGTCAGTGCAAACTGTGTATAATATATTCCACAATAATATATAATAACATGACAAACATGATAAATTACCATAGGAAACTGGTCTGGTTTTTGGAGGTTTATAATATATTTATTATATAATATGTCATATTACACCAACACAAATTTAACATAATAGATAGAACATATTCCATCAATACATTATACTATATATCATGCTGTATCATAAGATATAATTACAAGATAAAAGAATACAAAAATTAAAACTAATTGATTTGCTTGGATGGAACCAAATATAACATTTCCTACAAATCAAAAAATAATAATATACCTACATTTATCGGAGATTTGAATTTGTTTTCTATGGGCAGATTCATAGTCTGCTTTAAAGATTAAATATGTGTGGTGTCTACCACCCATACCTATAATTAAAATATAACAGATTTATAGAGGGCATTTCCTTCGATTATTATAATATTGTTTTTTTTTTCAAAACATGAACCAAAATATAAGGCACTCTTTAGATATTTAAAGCGATAATTATTCGTTGACCTTTACACGTTAATTATACAATAATTTAATTTGAAAAAAATTATAGTATAAGTACCTTCTACAAAATGCATAAAACTTTTTTTAAATTCCAATTGCACTTATCGTTAACGTTATAATATTATTTGTACACCGTTTTCTATTGGCAATCCAATAGCTGTAGGTATACCCACGTTATCTGTTTACATTTATTTTCTTTTATTTAATTTAGATTAAAAAGTGTAATATCTATTGTTATTTTAATATATAAAAAAATCTATAGTCATAATGTTAATACGACAATAATAGTGTGTATATGACATTACATTATTGTAATTTTATGAGAGCATATTAGATATTGTTATTGCAATAACGTATTGTTTGTTAAAGTTAAGTAATATTATTTATCTTTGCAAATAAACAACACGTTATTCTTCTTATATTATTGTATTAAATTGTTGTGTTTACTATAAAAGTTAAAAATTAAATTTCGTAAATCAAAATTACAAGGTCCATCGACGACACATCTATTAAATACTAATCACTCAGAACTCATTAATAATTTATTGCGAAAACGTACTTTTTCCATCCATTTATATTGTATTTTATTATAAAATTAAAATTCGTTTTTAATGTTTCTATCGCGTGAGTTGTTTAAACAAATAATTTCGATAAAATTATACGTTCAAATGTCTCTGAGGTGGACGGTACTAAATTTAAGTGTATACAATAACTAATATTAAATAGGGGGATGGAAAAACAAACCGTCCATGTAGGTATTATATGTACATATATAGCCTATCCGGTAGAAAACGTGTTGAACGGATGGGGGTCCGAGTGTACACTGCTATAACGTAATAATAATATGATATACATAATATTTTATTACGCATACTCGTAGTATAATATTTTGTACCGCGGAATAAAACAAATGGTTTTTTTTTTTCGGAACAATTAAAAACGGTGTGTCAGGAGAAACACTGAGGGCAGATGGCTTTCGAACGGAAATCGTTTTTTTCCATCCATCTTAATATTACTATTTTAATAAAAGCTAATAAAAAGATGTCCCGCCGATGAATGTCGTCATCCACGACGGAGAACAATCGAATGCACGTAGCCCATTTTTTAATCAACACGAACACAATATTTTCTGATTATTATTATTATTTTATTAATTAATTGTATTCCTTTTTGTAATTTCTTTCTCGTGACTATTTTTGTTTTATTTTATTTTAAATATATATACGTATATATATATATATTTTTTTTTAAGGCGGCCAGTCATTGTCAGCTCGGCAGGTATCCGCATAGTTTTTAATGAAGTTCCCCGTTGAATCAATCAACATCAACTGCGCTCATTGGAATCATTAATTCTGTCAAAAATGAAACGTACTCGTAAAATCTAATTACTATTTATTTCTGGTTAATGTCTTTCACCGCGTTCCTATACAGTGGATATATTGTAACTGAAAAAAACAACTGTTACTATATAATATTATAGTCAGGCAAATAGTGATATAGCTAGTACCTAGTCGTGTTAAATACGCTTTGCGTACCTACAATAGATTTTCAACACGACTTATCGCATTCCAAATGCGAATAGATGTTTTTAACTGTCCAGAGAACCATTAGGAATATGCGGCATTGTTTGAATAAAAAATAGTTATAATAAAATTAAATGTTTTATTATACGATAATAGCAGCAGGTCAGAAATGCAATGCATCAAATCACTAATACATACTTCATAACTGATTAAGTATAATGATGTTTTGAAAATAAGATGTAGTTTTGAGGTAAATATTTATAATATTTAAACATTGATACGTGAAATTCCACAAGTAGGTAGGTACACATAACATACTTACAGCACTGCATATTGCCTGTATACAACATAATAATATGAAGTTATAATTTATTATAATTTAACTTATATATCACCGATTTGACGTTTTCCAATAATCTTTTGACATTTATAATATTTTAGACAACAAACTTAAGTGTACAGTTGTAGTCTTTTTTTAATCACTGATAAAAAAAAATGAGCGTATGTATCAACGATAATGTCGATGCAACTTATGGCAAAACTTAACTAAAAAACTAACATTTTGGTGATGTAGTCTGTCATTTTGAAATTATTTATATGTTCACAAAATAATTAGAATTTCAGGGTTGACAAGACGTACACACCGCAGTCATCATGGTAAAATCTTTTTAACTCAGAATTATATTCTCATATCTGGTTAAAAATAAACTTGAACGCATGTATAACATATATCATACTATATATAACAAAGGTGAAGTTATCACACAGAGGAAAACGGATGTAGACATATGTTGTACAATATGTATTTAGTATTTACCATTAATTTTACTGCAGTAATTTGTGTTCAAAATATGGTTTTTATAATACTGGGTAATACCAGGCGTTAGGCGTGGAATTCAGGGCAATAAAATAATTATATTGGCTATTACATAAAAAAAAAAACTGAACACATAAACGTAATAATTCATACACATTTTAAGTTTTACACGTTAACTAAATTAATTTTATGACTGCTTGATATTAAATTATATAATAGTGATTAATTCTGAGAATGATCTTTTTTATTGTGAAATATTTTTAAGCCCATCTGTCATACCCTCATAAGATAATATTTTTTTTTTAAAGATAAATATAATATTTGAAATAACACTTACTGATATTATTACTATCGTTTTGTTGGCATTTTTGACCCTGCAACTTATAATAATATTAATAGTAAATACCTATAATATTATCTTAGTATTGGGACATAATTTCTAAGTCACAATAATATATTGATTGTCTGAGTATACCATAATATTTGATCTTGACCTCAATAACAGATTTTCTTTTGTGTCGTTAACGAGTCTAATCAGAAAATCATAATAATAATTTAAAAAAAAAAATACGTATACCTGCTATTATGTGAGAAACACACTTGTAATTCATAAGTTTGTACAAATGTTTCGTTTATTTACCAGTTTACCTTTAACAAGCACAATTGGGTCAATCTATCAAAAACAATAATCTATCTAACCGTTCTTGATACATTTTTTATTTGATTTACTTATTTACTTATAACATCATGTTTGTGCTTGTAGCTAACGATTACAATTTATAATATTATCTACGACCGTCCTGCAATAATATATTAGGTAGTCAACGTGTTATTATATGATATGGATAAACACTGAAACACTAGAGTTCCAACCACACAGACACAGGTAGATACATACTTAACAATTAATAAGTTGTGCAAATAAAACATTATTTAAGCACTTGTGCATTGTACGAAAAATTACTTTAATACCTTCCAATAGGCGCAGAGGCATATTAAAGGATTAGGTGTATTATATAAAAAAAAACAACAAAAGTGTCATAGTTACTCAAAAACGAATAACGTGCAACATTTTGAATGCCATAAACGACACGCAAAATAATACTATAATATAATCAATGTAATTTTTCATTTTCATTAGTATTATTAAAATATTGGGCGTGGGAAGGGGGAGAGTGAAGTGACTTAATGTACGTCATTCATTAAGAAGTATTGGATTTAATTCTTGTCTCGGTACTAAACAAGTGTTATTTTTGTTTGAACTGTGTCACGTAAAACACAAATCACTTAATCACCAAAGATATCTCACTCGTTTTATAACAGGCTGTAATGATATATTGTATGATATAATATCGTTTTAATAATGTTTTCCGGTACGGTTTATATTTTTATTGCAGCCGATGTATATAAATGAGACCATCGAAACGTTCTCACAATTATTATTGATATACGACGTCGTCGATACGATCGCGGTGAATCTTGAAGACCTATAACGGGCTTATACACATTCTCCGACACACTCGACGAAAAAATAAATTATGCGTTCGATTATTTCACTCGTGATTTTTATTTCATCCGTCACATGGGTGGCCGCCGCAATCCACACGGCTTTTGCCGAATCGTCTTACGAGGTACGTCGTAGATGATACCTTTTTTCTTTATTGTTATTACTATTATTATTTTAAATAATAAAAACTCACCATACGGCGCCACAGTGGACCTGCAGTTGAATATTATGCGTAAACGGTTTGCAGCCTCCATGTGCATATTGTATGACGCCAATTTCCATTGAAAATTCTTTACAATAAGGGTCGGCGGTAGTCGTTTTCAAACTCTTTTGTCGACGCCCGTACTCGTATTGAATTTCAATAAAATCCATCCGGTCTATACGTCAAGTATGCTAAAGTATAAAGTATTTGTCTAAAACATGTTCGCACAGAGAACACGGTCAAATGGGGGTATAGATTCCGCTGATAAAGATTTTGACCGTTTTCGCGAAATTACATCGCACCGGTGAAACCACCACCATCGTGGTTACCGTGGTGGTAACAGTAGGTGGCATATACCTCACCCAACCTTAGGCCTACGTTATGTTATATAATTATACTTTTTCAAAGTGTGTTGCATCGCACTCAATTTATTGATTTACAAAGAGGTTTTTTTTAGAATTTTTCGTCAAGAGCTCGAAAATTAGTTCAAAAAACGAACTACGACAACTGGTCGAGAAGTAGAAAGACCGCTGATATCAATTACAAAACGGACATACCGAAAGAATTCGATGCGCGACAGTACTTCATCAGTTGTGCAAATGTCATCGGTGACGTCAAGGACCAAGGAAACTGTGCTTCCAGTTGGGTAAATCAATAGTGTCAATATTATTATTAGCATAGTACAATATTTTAAAATGGAAATGGAATATTTTTTCTAAATGAAAGTCTATAGTATTATTATTATTATTATCATTTCCATGCGGTTCTACTTGGACCCAATTTAACTATACATAATATAAGCCATATGGGCACAATCTAAGCTTATATATTAATGTCTCTGTCTGTGAATTTTAGGCTGTAGCAGTAGCTTCGACATTCACGGATCGGCTTTGTATAGCGAGCAACGGGAAGTTCACCGACAACTTGTCCGCACAAAACCTTATGTCTTGCGGCGATGATGAAAAATTGGGTTGCGACGGTGGTTCGGCGTATAAAGCTTGGGAATTCACCATGGGCAAAGGAATAGTGACTGGTGGTCCCTACGATTCCAATGAGGTACCTATAATATACTATACACAACGCATTACTAATACTACTTTAGTACTTTACTAATTTAACATGAGCATAATTTAATCAAGTAAATTAACGTCTAAGTTAACTAATATCATAATATTTGAATTTCCGATTTCCAATTTCAGGGTTGCCAGCCGTATAAAAACAGACCCTGTGACCATTATGGCGACAGTAGCCTGACAAATTGTTCGAGTCTCCGTAGAACGCAAATGATGTTTTGCAGAGATAAGTGTGTCAACAAAAACTATAAAGTTAAATACGAAGACGATTTGTATAAAAGTAATTTTATTTTAATATTATTATCTTTCACAGCTTAAATTGCATGTGCATGAGCCCTTCTCTAAATATATTATCTTTAAGACTCCGATAGGTAGGGGAATATTATTACCTATATCAAGTTAATCTTTAAAAGTGTCAGCCCGCAACAGCAGATATTACATGCAAATAATTTATAAAAGTATGATTTTTTTCCATAGCTTCGGTCGTTTACATGACTTCGTGGACGAACGTCAAACAAATCCAACAAGAGATTATGACTTACGGTCCTGTGACTGCGTTCATGTACGTGTACGAGAATTTTATGGGTTACAAAGAAGGTTGGTAATTACTTGTATTATAAATAGAAAATAAACTTATATGAATATGCATATAATAATATATTAGTATCAATTAGTTTAAAAAGTAATAAATGGGTGTAGACTATGGATTTGAATCTGATTTGGTTCTTTCGGATATATTTCAATTTACATAATATTTGGAACATTAATCATTACAGCGCATATTTCTAAATGTTTTGAAAGTAAAATGCATACGCATAGGTATAATAAAAATAAATACCTAACAGAATTCTGGTCCCAAATTATTGTAATACTGAAATTATTGTCAAATCTAAGACTATAGTTGTGAGTCCGATCGTAGAAATACCTATAACGTATGTTGTGTTTGTCTGTTTACAATACTTTCAGGAGTCTACAAGTCTACAGCCGGTGAACTTATAGGTTACCATCATGTCAAGTTGATCGGATGGGGCGTCGACGAGGCTGGCATTGAATACTGGTTGGCGATGAATTCGTGGAATTCAAACTGGGGAAACGATGGACTTTTCAAAATTCTCAGAGGATACAATTTCTGTTCAATCGAACTCTTAGTGATGGCCGGCCTCGTTGACGTTTCTCAATAATAATACTATAGTAATAATAATAATAATTTTATGTCCTTCTCATCATAATATTTTTATTATTATTATTATTCACATAATTTATTTTATTATTTATTTGTATACCTAATTGTTTTCGACGATTGTATCATAGTATATTTTAATGAGTGTGTAAATTTAAATATTTCTCCATGTACATTTTAAAATAAATGACTGTATAGTGTATATATACTATAATATTTTGTATAACATGACGCATTGGCTGATATAATAATATGATACATGTTATACGGAGCTAATTTATTTGATATTTTCCCGCTGTAAACCATATATTATTATGTAAACTTTTTTTGTACAAATATAAATTTAATCGAAAAAACATATTATTTACGTCGTAAATCATATCACATAAACACATTTTAATTTCTAGGCTCTTGAATGGTTTGTGTTTATGTTTCGAATATTCCCTCGTGTGGTACTTTTTCTTCTATGCAATTGCTTCGTATACACTTTTTCACATAAAAATATAAAAGTGATCCTTCAATGAATACAAAGGCATTTCTGACAAGGCAGTTCTACCTATATAGCCAAATGGAAAACGATATGAAATTTTAAATTGGAAATGCCAAACTTATGAAACGAGGAATCGAACAGTAGCATAAGGCCGGAATTGCCCCCTCTCTTCGTTTTGAAACAAAATGGAAAAGAGGGTTTGCGACAGTTGTCATACGCTAAAATATATGATCCATAATTCACAAACGATTCAAAAAAAAAAAAAAATCATCAAACTTTGTTTCGAGCAACTGAAATAATATGTTTTAAAATAAAAAGAAAACGATTCGAAAACAAAGAAATGATTAAATGATCGAAGCAAAACAATAATCGAAAACATTCGGCGAGTATGTAGGATATACTTTCAACAAACTGTTAAGTATTATATAATTGCAAGGAAGTAATATCATACGTTCATACGTTCAGAGAGCATTACATTTTTTGTTATAAGAAAAATATTAGGAAAATTAATAGTAATAAAAAAAAAAATGGGACTTATCGATAATAATTATATTACTCATAAATACGTATTGGGAAGTGTAATGTAATTTACTATTTTGATATACTTAAGTGTTATGCACTAAATTCATCAACAAATATTCGATTACGGCTCTTCTATATAAAGTGTAAAGTGTTACTCGAAGGTCAGCGCGTACGAAAAAAAATGTTTTAACAAATATACTAATACGCTTACTGATTTATTATAAGTATAACATAACATGTGTCTGAAACTTTGAACTCCTCAATATTTACATGACTTATCGACTAAATTTATGTTCTCTTGAAAATTACACATTCTTTCAGTCGTTTAAAAAATATGTAGTTAGAAGTTAAATTCATGCTCACTCGAATTGAATAGTAAAAAACAATCCGTGTATGATGATGTATGATGTATACTATCTATATTATACAACACAGTGTCGGTTGTGCCTGAAACATAATTGATCAATCACCGGTCTTATGTTTTGTGAATACGATACTTACCTACGTTATAATTTATAGACATACGAGTAAATTAAACGTGTTACACAACGATTGAGCCCGTCTTACCCTTTTACATATTTCACAAAACGTAACACGATTGGACTCCACGAAATGGGTGTTGTCCTTTTACTAATTTTCCTTGCCGATTTTACAGGCTGAGGACTGACGACAAAGTTACATTTTGGCTGACTGTATTTTTAAATAGTGTATTGGAAAATTGTTAAAAGGACAACACCTTTGTTTGATGGAGGGAAATCCTATATAGTGGTTTTTACATGTAAAAAGATAAGACTGGAGCAATCATTATGCTTAACCGAATTATATAATATATAAAAATTGCGAAATCATTAAATACACGAATATTTGAAGAATATTTGTCAGGGATATCCAGTGCTTGATTTTGGGAGAGGCGTGGGGGTACTGGTCAACACTCAGGCTAATAGTTTTTTAGTTTAATTTTTGATGGTGGATTGGGGGGGGGGGAGAAGCCTCCTACAGTGTTATTCACTATTTTAATTTAACTGGGGTCGCCAATGTTGTACGTATGTTTCATCAGAGTACCTTTACTAATTATTTTACCAATTATAAAATATTCAAATTTTATAAATATTTTAAGGCTTGAACATTTAATACAAAGTTCCACATAAATATATATCACTAGAACCGCTTTAATATAATAACACGTTAGTAATAATGATAATATAATAATATTTTTTTATTTTAATTTTATACTTCAATTTTTTTGTTAGTTTTTGTAGTTTAAGTTCAAAATTGTATGAAATTAGAGATTTGTCTAAACGAAGAATAACGATGTTAGATATTTTGATATACTTAAAACATATTATTAACAGGTACTTGAAACTTTTAATGTATTTATTTCTATATTTTATACACATTTTTAAACTTATCTTTAAACATAATTATGTCATAGATACTTTTTATTTAGTATGTTAATGGTTTAAAAATAACTAATGCTCCGATTTTAGTATATTTAAAAATAATATTTCGTTAAAACAATACTTAATTTATAAATGTTAAAATTAAATATTAGGAACCTAATGGATATCACACATAGGATATAATGATGATCGTACAAATTTTGGACATAATATGTTCTTAAACCAATTAACAAAAAAGGTCTGTGAAATACCTAAAGTATTCGACAAATTTGTCCATCGACCAATTGAGCGTTTGGGCACATTAAACCGAAAGTCAACAGTCAACACGTTTGAGTACAAAATACAAATAGAAAGTACGTTTAGACACATAGAATAAAAGGTATTTTATGATTTTACCCAGTAAATCGGTGAACGTTTGGGTACACGTCATATATAAGACACATTTTTGTATATATCATATATTATATACACGCAATCTATAACTATAATAATGATAATATTTTCAGTTTTAGACAGGCAAATTGTTTTAGTATAATCAATTCTTTGATGGAAATTCAAAAAGAAACTTTTTAAAAAATATCCACTACCTATAAGATAAATGTTAAAAATGTTATGATAAAATATTATTCAGATAATGTTGAAAATATTAAAAAAAATTTTAATGAGCTTAAAGTTGACAATAATAATATGATGAACTATTTATATGATATCGGATAATGTTTTGTCAGAAAAAATTAAATCTATAGATAAATAAATAAAATACAATTTTAATAGATTTAATATTTTTGTAATTAATTTTGAATAACTTAATGTTTTCTATAATTATATAACAATATGCAACGATAAAAATATTTTTGTCTTTAAAGAACTTTCGTAATTTGTTTTAAAATTGTGTATTTGGTTTTTTTTGTGGAGATTCCTACACTTTAATAATATAATACATATGAAATTAAAAACTCCATTCTCCCATGGCCATCCTCTTCACCGGGTATCTCAAGAAAAATAGACACGTCAATCAACAGAATGCAAATTGGACACACATCCCTTACCCACCAGTATCTGATGAAGAGGAAAGACCCACCTGTATGTGACAGTTGTGACACACCCATATACATCTAACACATCATAACTGAATGTATCTCCTCTGAAATAGATAAACGGAAAGCAGGAGTTCCAGAAAACCTCTCTGAAGCCCTCCATGCAGACAACATAAATATCACAATTGCGTCATTTATAGTTAAAACTAATTTAATTAATCATTTGTAACTACTTCACTAATAGTAATGATTTTATGGAAATAGAATGTAAACCTTTAAAATGTTTGCAGTTAATAGCCTTAAATGTCAAGACTATTATAAAAAAAAAAAAAATTAAATAAATTATAATATAATATATCAGCTTTTGTCGCTTTTCCCTACGGTGTTTAATAACACTGATGTTTCATGTTATTATGAATAGTCAAACGCTGCATTAAGTGTGTGGGTTTTCATCTTTAAAAGCAATGTACTTAATAAGACGCCCAATTGATTATATTCGGAAAAGTAAGGTTATTTATTTAGACATTTTCAGATTATTAAGAAACTTTAAGAATATCATTCAACTGTTTTAAATTGAAGAATCGTTATCCGTGAAGAAGTACAGCAGAAATCAAATAAAAAGTCTACGTACTGTTTACTCGGCGAAGGTCTAAAATTGAGATCTAGCACTACAAATGAAGTGAATACCAATAAACATTTTATTGACGAAAGTATTTAAGCATAATTTATTGCCAACCCGTATAGGTATAAGTATGCGTTATAATTGTATAAACAAACATTTTATAAGTAAAATATAAGCAACAAATAAAATTATAATATTTGTTTTATGCTCGAAAGGCAATAAGCTATTGAACTGTGTACATACATAATACACATATCAGATACCTATAATATATCATATAACTAATGTTATAACCTACCCAAATAAAGGTCTTGAGAGTGGCATATTTAATTTATGACGACGCAGCTAAACGGCAATGTAGAAAAAAGGAAGTGGTTATATTTTACACTGAGACATATCAGAAATAAAACGAACAAAAAGTTAGATACAGGAATTGGGTCCGACTACATATATACCTAATTCAGTAATCGGAATGGTTGTATTTAAATTTGAAATAATTTCATACGAACAATGATTGTAAACATAATTTTGTTAGAACAAAAACGATTACAATTTCGTTGAAAACAAATGATCGCCTTAACAGATTTCTATACTTTTGGTTTGTTTGATTGAAAAGAAAAACAGTACCTACAATCAACAAATCGCTTCGAGCTCCTCTAAGAATCCAAAATATTCCAAGAAATTGTAAAATCCAAATGAAACGTATTTAAATGTTCTTGCGATTCCCACAACAACCGATGCGAAAACGCCGGTGTTGGTGCATTTACATTAAAAACACGAATTTCCCATATTGAGCTTGCAATAAAATAAAACGCATTGTCACTAATGCACCTGATATTCAATGATAATGCGTAGGTAGCTGTACACACAATATTATTATATAGTCTCACAGACAATGACAATATTTAATATAATATTATTGTTTATCATATTTTATTGTAAACTGATGTCGTCGTAGTTTTCCTACGTTAAATAATTTTTATATTTACACGATTTAGCTCAGACATCGAGAGATGTCACGACAAGCCCACCATCTTCATTTATCTCGTTTTGCTCATTCCAGACAAAATATATGGAGTAGGTAATGATATTAATAAAATATTATCATATTATTGTGTGACACGATGGTGTACAAAATCACGACAATGAACTTCGTCCGTCCAAAATAAAATAATCGAACCACAAAAAAAAATATGTACAAAAAAGGTAAAGGAACGACCACAAAAACACTACGTTATTATTTTAATGTTTCCGTGATCAGGTCTTGGCCGTATTAACAGACGCGTAAGTTGTATATCACAGGTATAATGTGCTTGATAAATATTTTCGTTTTTTTTTTCTTCTTGTTTTGTTTTTGTACTTCACCTCGTACGAATTTCCTACGACCAGAATGGGACGTATAATAACAACGCCGTCCGTCTATACATAATAACCAATTGAAATCGTCCGAAATGGATTAAATAATAATAGTAAAGAAACAAAATCAAAAAAAAATCAAAAAAAAAAATCGTCCAAATACGTGTGTATGTACACACACGCTCGCATAATGGGCATCGTGTACAGAAAAACGGACGGTTTTTCTTGTCGTTATCCAAAACACGGACCGTGTCGAAATTAGACCCGATGTTATATATACATATATTGTATTGTAATATTATATATGTATATAAACATATACGACGGTGATGATATTGTGTAGTATGAAACGTATATGAGGACGACGGGTGCGGAGGAAGAAAGAATAATACTACGGAAAAGAACGGAAAAAAATGAACCGAAAACGTTATTCGTAAGAAAATATAATATTTTGTATGGGGAATAATAATATTATAATATCGCCGGATAAATTGTGGTTTTGATTTCGGTGTAATTATACGGTACGCCGTCGTAGTCGAGACGTGACTGTATATACTCGCACAGGTATATCCGCGACCGGGCCCCCGCACGGACTCGTATTTTATTATTTTTTTTACTAAATTTCGATAAATACTTCCAAGTTGTTATTATTTCTTTGGAAATCAATTATTACCAATACGACCTCAAAAAATACTCGCCTAGTATAATATAACGTGTAATATTGAATGCGTATATCTGAAGCCCGTTCTTGTGCCATTCCCGCTGCCCACCATTGTAGGAAATAGAGTATGGGAGACTTGGAGTGGGGCATTGGAACCTGCTTTATCGTAGGCATTCATCTATTTATTAATCAAAATCAAGGAAACAGTAAAATATTACGGACTACTTTTCATTATACGAAAAAAATAAGATCAGTAGTTTTTAAGTTCTATAATATTATTGTTTTTATTATCATTAATTAAACTCCCTTAAAGGAATGGACACTGATTTTATTTAGTTCGCAATAAATATTGTATCATATCACATTATATTGAAAACGTCAAGTTTCCCTTCCATAAAATGTTATTCGATTTCCAATCATTACTTCAGGGTCTGTATAGTCCACATCATAGATTTTGATATCTAGTCACATTTAAAAAAAAATGGACATTTATGGTTACGTTTTAGTTGCACCGAAATCAACACGAAATAGAACTGTTGGTTGTAAACTATAGAGTAACGTCCAGTATGTAGGTGTAGTGTAGGCAATAAGTTTATCAATAATGTCTTTAAGCCAACGTCTTTAATATATAGTAATTATTTGGTATTTCAGCGTCTCAATGAATTATGGCGTGCGTGTATGAAAGGATTTTCATTTTGGTATTTTCCATAATATAATATGAGGTGTGCGCGAAGTACGAAAGTTCAAACTATATAATCATTATAATTATACGAATGCTAAAATAATTAAAACTTGTCTTAATTTTCGTCTTCCGTGACATGTTGTTGTGACGTAAAATTATTTTTCCGTAGACATGGATATTATTAATATGAATTTCTGGTTAGCTTTTAATATTGACGTAAGCTCCTGAGTAGAAGTATTTGAAGTATTTTCTATAAAAAAATAATTATTGGACAATTTAATATAAACGTTCTAAAATAAGGATTTATTATAAAATAAATGTTACGTGTTGTGACATTTCATAAAAAATATTTTCTTCCACTTCGGAGAAAAATTAAATATAGTCATGGATTTCAGTATATGATAGTATTTTTAGAGATTCTCCGAGAGACTAAAAAAATAAGTTTAGTTTTTAATTATGGAAATATATAGTATAAAAATATGACTTTTACATTCAATTATCTATACTTGGATCCCAGGCTACCAATAAACTATTACTAACTTTACAATATGCACATGACATGAAAAAATTATACAACTCTGAACTCATTATCATTTGCCATTTAAAAATCATCCCTAAATATTATTTGTAAAAAAAACTACATTCATAAAAATGATATCGAATGGTTTGTACAAAATCGTAACAACAAAAGTTCTTAAAGTGTCCGGTTTTCTCGCAGTGAGGAGAACATCCATTTGAAACCCTCGTTTCTTAGTAGATAGAAAAAGTTTTCTTGTTTTAAAAATTGAGTGTTTGATAAGAAAATTCCCTATCAAATAAGTTAAATATTTTATTAAGAATTAATTTGGAATAATAGCAACAATGCCAGATTTTATTCAAACGATTTATTTACGTTTAATTTTTTTTTTTACTCTTGGGTGGTGATTTTGTAGACATTTTATTTTTTTTCATAAACATGACACTGGAAAATGAGAATGAACTCTATATAAATATAATTGTAATTAAACGACTGTAGAACTTATATTACAAAACTCATTTTTTGCCAGATGAAATTAAATTTTAATAGGTCTTCATTCGATAATATAATATCAACAACAAATTTGACAGTGAATATCAATATTGATGAAATCATTCAAAAAGAAAGTCATTTGTGAAAAGGTTACATTTTTTGGTTTAAATGATTTACTCCTAACAGTTTTCAAAAACTAAAACACAAAATACTGTACACGAAAAATGATTTTTATGTGTAATTTATGAAGTTTTCAGTGTACTGTAATATTTTAATACTTCTACCTACATGGTCTCGGACACGTAATTTTTATAATTTTTGATTTTAAACAAGTTTTTAAGAATCATTTTTTCTTCCTCTTATTTTGCTTTTGTATTTAAACGTAACGAACTACGTGTGTGTGTGTGTGTGTGTGTTTGTTGAATGTCAGAATCCAATTATGCGTCAAAACTCGTAAACGGGGTGTGGCCCCCAGGAAATTGCTCGAAAACAAAAATAATAATAATGCGTGGCCGATAGTATAAAACAATAGAATACCCTCATCGGATCGGTTTTTATTCACTCCGGTAATTTCTGTTCACCATGGCTTAAAAAAAATGGAATAATAATAATAATAATAATAATGATAAAAAAACAACAGTATAGTCTTTTAACAATAATTTATGCGCACGGAAACTCCTACAAAACGTTTCTATTATAAAACATTGATGGCCCGTATATTATAGTTATGTTATTAATATTTTTCTCTTCTTAGAAATTCGCTTTACAAAAAATAAAAAGATAATAATAATTTAACAAAACAATATCGGCATATTGCATTTTACAGTCGAAATACGGTATCAACGATGATCTCGATACACCATTTCGTGGTACACTATCAATCCTCATCATACTATGATATTATGCCCATTGCACGCATTCTATTTATTTTCAGTAATAATATATTTGTACAAAAATTGTATGAATTTATAATAACTATCGGATTAAAATAGGAAAAATCTTTTTTGTGCAGAAAAAAAATATGCTTTTATAAGGATACCACTCAAATTGTGTATTAGAGTTACTTAAATGAGTTTTGACTTGAAGCTAAAACGAATATACATCATCGCTGTCCTGAAAAGCATTGTTGATTTTTAATTTTAATTACTTTTCTTAGGAAACATAGACAGAAAATATAATAGTATTGGATAATACAATTTACAATATTATATATATTATACCTATTGGATATTACCTATCTAGTAACAGATTAAATAACTATTTAAATGCTACGAATCATTATAATATAGGTACATAATAATATGTTTACCAAGTGTCTGTTGATATAATAAATTATAATACACCAATCTATCACCTAGATTACGAATATCGGAATATTATACCAACTATAATCTACTTATACGTTTGACAACTTTAACCTGTTTTGATCATATTTTGAAACTGTTTCGTTATTTTTTGGAATCATTTATTTAAAATATTATTTGTAGGTACACACTATTTGTAATAATAGGGTTAATGTTAACAATAATTAATGCTCAAACACAAACACCCTAAGAATAATATTTAGAATAGGTATACGTAAGTAGAGTACCTATGTATATACACCAAATTAATGAACATTTTCGTCTAGAGTATAAAATAAGCTCAACAGTTAGCAGTAAAATATCACATTCATAATAATAAAAATATCCAATAAATATGACGTGGTCAGTAACTATTATACTCTAATATTATATTGTTATGATATGATACTAGACGATTACTGTTCATAAGGAACACATAATAATATGTATAATTATTATTGAAAACATTTAGTAAATCATTATTTTTAATGTTTTTGTTATTAAGTGTATTGTACCACCCCTATTTTTCTTAATATTTGACTGTACTTAAGTTATATTTCTGTAGACAATTGATCCATTTGGTGTAAATAAATGTATCATTTATTACTATGGACGAATAATACAAAATTCCATTATAGATTAATATAATTTTAAAATCCACATCTACGACAAACACAAGTGTTTGTTCATAGAACACACCCATGATTAATAATATTTAATATAGTGAGCTAGTAGCTATAGGTACCTACTTAATGTTAATCGTGTAAAAGATGATAAAAAATATATTTGGCGTATCAATATATGACAATGAATGTGTTGACAATAGCATGTTTCATTAAAAATGCACTGATTTATTTGCAATTGTTATTAAAAAACGATCCAACTAGCGATTAACTGAAAATTTAATATGATAATCGTTTTACAATAATATACATATTATTTAACTTTTTATACATGAATAATCTATTTATATTGGCTAGATTATAAGATCGGAATTCACAGGTTGTTTAGAGTTGTCAAAAGTTAATATATGTTCGTAAATAGGTATCTGAAGTCTATAATATGTACATGTGTAGTAGATATGTACATCCAATTTATCGTGAGCACAGAATGTAAAAGCTCTTAAAGAGGGTAGAGGGTGTAACTAAAATAAGACAAGTATTGGTACTAATTTTAAAATCATAATAATTCATAAGAAGTATAATAACTACATTTAAACTTAAATTAAACGATGTATAATCTTCAATGACAGTAAGGTTTTTGAATATTATAACCGAGTATGAATTGGGGAAACTTGATTTGACACAGGTACTACTTTATCTTTAAAAATTTTTAAACCTAACACTGATTAAAATATAAAAGTATCATTCATGTTTGTTATAATTACTCAATTAATAAAAAATGTATGTAAAAGTACCTGTCAATATTATCTAATAAACGTTTATTGTAAAAAAAAAAATGTTATTTCGCTATGGCCTTGAAAATAGGTAAAACTTTAAAACGTTGGTCTAATAAAAACCAAATTGAATGAGTTCATTCGACCGATAAAAAAGCATGATAAAAAAAATCATTATCAAAAAAATATAAAATCTTTTCAGTATAAATTGCAAGGTTTTTAAACATATTATATCACAATTTACTATTATTCACAATGCTATTTGAAAAATTTGATAAAAAACAGTACACAGTAAAACCTATAGTAAAATACTAAAGCAAGTACCATTGAGAATCATTTTCTGAATATTTTGGAATTTACACTGATTTCAAATGAAAAAAATAAAACATCACTGGATTGTGTCAATCTCAATAAAAAAAAAAAATGCTTTATCCGACACAACAGCTTTATATATTTTAATATTGTATTAATTATGCCTGTTAGATATCAGTATTTTATACTGAATGTGTAGGTACTCTAAATTCATTTTAATTATAGTGATCAGGCCAGTAGATATTTATCTTCATTCAAAAAAAAAATGATTACGATATTCTTCTTATAAGATTGCAACCGAATAAAACAATTTTGGGACTTAATTTTTCTAGGTAAACAAGTTCTTATTTTAGAAAAAAAATGTATACGTGAAAAAATATTTAATTAAAATGCGATTTGAAAAATGACGTGTTTTTCGGCTTAATATTTCAAAAGCTTATTCCGAGATAAAAACACTTCCGATGTTTGACATTTTTAATTTATAAAGTCATTTATTCAAGCTTATATTTCAAAAACTGTTAATTTTACAAGAACATATTACAGTTTGGATACCATAAACTAATCTGTTTTCACTTCGAAGTGTAATGATAAAAAAAATTACAGTAGTACCCATATACAAACGAACACCATTTAGATCTGTAGTTTATAAACTTGTATCAGTTGGTAAATATGTATATAAATATATTTAACCAGATTTACTTAAGGCTTGTGACATCGATATTTCAAATTAAATTCTTATATGTGTGTGCATTAAATTAAGTACCTGTAACCTATATTATATACCAGGTAACACTGACATGCATACATTGTGTGAGAAATAATTTAATGATTGGTAATGTGGTGTGATGTAAATTTGGTTTGTTGAACAAATGTCAGTCAAAAAACCATTATGCACAATGATTTATTTTCAATTTATACACCTTAGAAACTTGTCATTTTGAACCAATTAAAAAACCTTATAAGTCATAAATCTATAACATTATAATTCAGCGGGTATATACAATAGTGTTGTAAATAACACTTTTAATAATATTACTGTTTGAAATTGTGTTAAAAATACTTAACGGGAAATCACTGAAATAATAAAGTTACACAAAAATTGAACAACAAAAAACTGCAGACGGAAAACTGTAGATGAAATGAATTATGTAAATAAATGATATTTTTAAAGCATTGAAAGTTTAATTATTAAATCTCTGTTTACATTTTCACAATGATGAATACGAAAGTTATTATAATATGAATATTATTACTTTTGTTTTATAGGTAGGTAACCTATTTACAATTTTAAAGTATGTTTGTCCGTCTAATATCGTTTTAACGGGCGGGAGTACCTACCTACGTTAAATAAAATCCGTAATTTATAATGAAAGATGTCTCTCTTCCTTTTATTAATTTGTAAACCATAAAAAAAAATTGTATGTTTACTGAAGTTGCCATTTTTTCTACTCTATGTATTGTGTATTTCTGTTTACTTCTGATGGGACAAAAAACAAACTCCATGATTATCTGATGATTAAAGTTTATATGGATTATATCTATAATTTAAAATGTTTACTTTTCAATAAATGAATTCATTTGTCAAAGTAGTATATGGGTCAGTGTCGCATACAATAATAAATTAAAATATATTTTTTATAATAAATTAAGATAAAGCTTAACAAAATTAATCATGAATTATCAGTACCTAACTAAAGTTTTTTATACCAAAATTGTATTTATTTACATCAATAATACATGATTTCTATCATATTTTATTCAAATTCAAATATCACTGCATATCACTTTCGTTAATACATTCGACTTTTCGAACGTTTATTTCATTACGCATAAATATGTTTTTGCTATTGTAGATCACGACGACATAGATTATACGTAAAAGTACTGACTAACTATAATGCTATAAGTAAAACTTAAAATTTTATAGGTTCTATAATATGTCTATATCGCTATAAATAGTTTGAAGTAGAGTACACAAATCATATGTTTGTGCAATTTTATTTTTTAATTTATTTTCGTACAGTCATAATTTTAAATGTAAGTAATTTTTCAATAGAATAATAATTATAGGTACTGTGGATAAATTTTATTAAGACATACTATGTAACAATAATATAAACTTGTTTTTTTTTGGTTTGCCAAATTATCTATATACGGTTACAGTATATAATTTTACAATTTACATAGAAATAAATGGTAGATGTAATTTGTATTTTGCATATTTTTGCATGTTTTTGAATCCTGTGACTAAAAATCCATAGTTTGCATGTTTTTCTGAAATATTTTAAATTGTAAGTGAAGTTTAATTTATAGATAATCTGAGATACTGAACATAATAATATATTAAAATGTCTTGAGTTTTAATAGTTTATACTTAAGAGCTCTTATGAAAAATAAAAAAAGTAAAATATAAACTTAAAATAATAATTATTAAGCATAAACTCGTAATAATAGTACTACACTAACGACTAAATGTTGATATCGATTGATTAATGTATACTTTACAATTAAATCTTAGACTTAGATATAAGTATCATCAACGTGTTTTGTTTGAACGTGAATAACTTTGACCAGTACCTATTAAAATTGTTAAATATTATTTTTTTCATTTTAATGAGATTAAGATACAGAGCACAAAAAAACTACAGACACCTATGAGGCTACATCGAAATGTTAACGGGTAAATACACTTTTAATTAACAATCAATATTAGATGTTCTCACGGATTTGTTACGTCTTTGATTGTGTTGATGCCTTTGGGAATGACCAAATGAACTTGTTGGTTGAATACAAAATTCTGGAGATCCAATTTATACACAAAAGTAACCTATATATTATATAATATCAATGGCTCCAGTCTTTATGTTTTCTCCGGTGTTTCAAGTCGCCGCAATTTCACATGTCGGCGTTACGTTCATTGTATAATATTGTATTTTTTTTTCATTCTTTTTTTTGTCTTCGATATGAAATTGATCCAACGTAGCCAGTGGCGTTTTTAGTGGCGCCACATTAACCACAGTCATGGTTAGTGTCAGCACATCTTTGTCCGAAAAAATAATAAAATAAAAACACTGCTAACTGACCACTACGTATAGGTACTATTGGTACTATAATATAGGTAGGTTAGGTACTTTCACGATTTCTGTATCGTCGATAAGTGACCTAATCTAACGTGTTTACATGAGGGGGTGGAGGGAACTATTCCATTAACACAGTAATAACAAATAACGTTGAAACATAAAGAAAAGTTTCTTAATATTTTAACACGCCATATCTACCGTTTGATCGATAAGCATTTTGCAAAAAAACATCTCTTGAAATTGAATATATTAGTAAAGGGTTAATTTGCATATATTTTAGTTTATACAACATGTACAAATTTAAAATTATATGTATAAACAGCTAACAGACAAAAAAAAGGAACATATTATTATATTTGAATTAGTGTGAATTTATGTACAAAAGTCAAAAAGTGAACCTATTTATTATTACTATTATGTATAACTAATATATTATATCTTTAAGTATAACATAATACACATTTTCTTCATAATTACATTAATCTATTTCTTTTATCAAGCTTTGATTTATTAATTCCACTCTTAAGTACTTGCTGATATTGTTATTTAATATTACCTACTTAGGTACCATATATCAGTGTTAATTTAATTCCTTTATGGAGTGGTATGTTTTTCACATTCAACATATTATTGTATATTTTCAAAATAATATGTACACTGATAAGTATTTGAAGTTTTATACTTACTTCATATAGTTTACCAAAAACCACTAATGACAGGTAAATAAAATTATTAATAAAATTGACTTTTCAATCAAGTTTAAAAATATTAATTGGGAATATTTTAATCGTTATGATTTTATTTTAATGTTTTGAATACAATATGAAAAATATGTAAACAATTATTTCATTTATACAATACAAATTTTTATAGAATTTTTATAAGGAATATTTGAATAATTTGAACATTTTATAATTCCTAAGTCATACATATTAGAAGAATCATTATAAAATAGTAATTTCTATTAAAACTGTTTTTTTTCTATTTTTGGCTCGCTATTAGTTTTTTAAATTAATTTATTGAATTTCAAAGAAATTATGTTTTTATGGTTTTTTCGAAACTCAAATTGTAGGCATTGTTGAGCACATATCTCTGATGGAACCAAAAAATCAAATTAGTTGGTTTTTTTTATCACGTTTTTCGTTAATATTTTAAGAATTTCAATGTTAATCCACATTTTGTCGACTATTATATTTTCACGTTTCGGGTACCCACCTATACCTAAGAATATGCTTTTGGTACTCATATGAGCAATATCTATAATACCGATCGAAATCCATATTATTATGAATGGCGACTTGCTGCAGTTAACGGATATTTTATACGCTATAATAGAGTAAACTTGTGGCGATAGTCGATCGAATATTCTTGAAATGCTAATAATGTACGTACATGCAGACCACGTAAAGCCATGATTGGTACATAAACATATTATATATGTTGTATAATATACACACAGATAATAATATCATGTGTATACAGACAGTGTTTATTTATTTAGAACGAAACTCGACGTAAGGGAAAATAGTATACAAATATACAAAGAAAACAATTAAAGAAAAAAAAGGGGTCGAATACGATGAGTTTATTGCAGAGAGCTGTGGGTCTATAATCGGATGCAAATGCTCGGGGCCGCAATATCGAAGACGCCACATATATACATTTGGTTTATAATATTTATAAAACAAAAATAATATCGTTTATCATTGACTCTTGATGGAACTATAATAAGCCAGTAATTTTATATATTAAACGAGCACACTTGTCCCACTAACTATATGAGCGCGAGCACAGCATATTATATTATGTATAGGTACGTAAAGAGTTACTAGTTTTGTTGAAGAAATTGCGCCGGAAGGCGTCATTTTTTATTTAAATTAATTTTATTTAGGACTCATATTATGTGTATAGTTTTGTATTTTATTTTTTTTTGTTCGTGTGTATAATATGTTACTCGGAATGACTTAATGTTCCCAATAAATTTAATGGTTTAAAATAAACCGATTCCAACGAAAAAGGAAGAAAGTCGTAAAAACATGTTTTCTATACAACGCTGATCGTTATACCCTCTATAAATTCAATTAGTATAATCATTTATCCAGTCAACATTAAAATAACAAGCCACATTTGTACGTTTTATTTAAATGAAAAAAAAAATAATAACGTTACACATTATCATATTTTTACTGTTAAAGCGATTTATGAAATTTTCTTTGTGGTAATATGAAATCAGGAATATTATACTTACATAATAATACAATAAATATTGTTGTATACCTACTTGTATGCGAATGAGTTCAACAGAAATTAAACATGTATACTAGTAATGATTGATAGCTGTAAATATATTTAACACTGAAATTCAATTAAAAAAGTGCATATGTAATACCAATGATTTAATAAGGGAGTGGTTTTTTTTATTTCGTAGTTAATTCAGAAATATTCTAAAGTAATATAATTATATTATAATAATATATACCGAGTAATTATTCTGCACGCTGAAACACTTAAACCGTCAATTTGTTATAATCTTATTTATTAAATATATACATAATATATTTACATTGATATGTAAACATTATACATTTTTGAAAATTAAAATCATTTCATTAAATATATTATTATAATGTACTTAATCTTTCTTTATAGTACAAGAACGATTATCACACTCAAATGGGAACAATATTTATCAAAATAATGCGATAGAATGATTATGACGTCATGGCGTGTAATCTACAGTACCTATACACAAAAACCGTGTTTTCATCCCATTTATAATATTATAATTTTATAGTCTTCGACCGGAATAATTATTACGGTCAAAATTTGTCAGCGCTATATTATACTTTATATGTAAGTACGAAAACATCAGTGGATTTTCGCTTTGAATCGACCTTGAATTTGAATTATTTTTTATTTTTTATTTTTTTCGTAAGTAAATTTTTTTGTTCATTGTTGATTACACCTACGGTTGAGAACCACTCACGAACGTTATAATTAATCAACAAAATAATCACGACGTTATATCGTGAATATAAATATATATATATATATATTACACAAAACCGCATCAACATAAAAATAATAATTGAATTCATAACCAAAACGAATTGTGTGCGCTAAATTTTCTATAGCGTTCGATCCACACGTGTGTATTGTATACACCCGAAGCTCGTACTAGAATTAATGTTATATAATGTTATATAGGTACTATGTTCAAACATAATTTTACTTTACAAAAACATTTCCTTATGCTTGGTATATACAGGGTGATTCAGCAGCATGTCAACTACCACTTTTTCCTTAAACAATGAATTCATCAAATTTATGATTTTTAATTTTACTTACCAACTTACCACAAATACTTAAACTATATATATCATTTTAGGATAGTATCAATTGTTTCTCTAAAAATTGATTTAGCATATTGTATCCAAAATTTAAATTGGAACGAGTAGTATTGAGTTATTTAACTATATGTATACGATAATAGGTCAACGATAATAGTTTTTTTGGTGCTATGATAATTATTTAAAAATTATATTTATAACTTTTAACTAATCAATATTAATCTAAATACATTTCATAATTTGAAAAAATTGTGCGAGTATAACAAGTGCTAGATGAAATGATACATATAATTTACATTTTTGTTAACAATTTTAAAAGAGTTTTATCTATGCTTTAGGACTTACGTACATGATTGTATTATGTTCTTATATATTTCAAAAACTTATTGTTCAATTTTTTATTTATTTACCCATGTGGAGGTCAGAGAGAAAGTCCAAAGAAATCATCAGCTTCACAATGTACAGAGAAAAAGATCGGTTGTTATTTAAAAAAAAAAGTTTGTATCACTTTTTAAAAAAAATCAAAATTTTCCAAATCAGAAGAAACGTTCATAGTTATATATTTGAATACCGTAAATGGAATTGGTAATACTACCTACTTTTAAAATATTAAAATATTATTATGAACACTAATTATTATGACACATGAAGACGATAACAATATATACGGGGTTTTTTTTATGATAAATTTAGGCGAGCCAGAAAAATATTATATACATTCTAATGACATTGAGGATCACTTATAAAACAATAATTTTGTAGAATCATATTTCAGAACCATTGGTATACAGAAAAAAAAGGTATTGACCGGGACAATCCGCAAGCTGAAACATACTATACGTACATGTGTGCGTGAGTGAGGGGGTGAGTGTGCAATAGCCCTTACCTATATCTATGATATACTCGTATAAAATACGCCTTGGCCGATGCAGCGATCAATTTTATTTTTGTTCCCGACGACTTGCCAGTTGCCATCCCCGAGACAATTGGTAAAATCAACAGCATGCGTGCAAATATAATATTACATTACGTCGTTTTTGTCGTAACCTGATATATATACGAAAGCATTAATTTATTCATCCGGTGTTTGCTGAAAACGTTTAACCGTCCAAGCGACATATATCGGATGGTATAGGTACATGTAGGTACACGTGCATAATATATTTACGTCCCTTCATTTTTTTTTTTCATTATCATATTTTGTGTATCAATAGACGAACTCAATATCCCGAGTGATTTAAATGAAAACGCGCATTATCATCTGCTCTCGCCGTACGAAATGTGCATTTTATAATATAAAAATATATATTATAACAATTATTTATTCCCCCCCCCCACCCTCCCCGCCAACCGACAACCACCGTCACATCGTGTTATAGCTGGTTTCCCGGGTGCATATATACAATAATACGTATCCATATAATAAGTATCGCGGGACGACGACGGATGCAGTGTTTTTTTATATTTTTTATTTAAAGGAGGACATGACTATATGTATATACGCGTGTGTGCATGTATCGCGGTCCCATGACGTGCGGGGAAAGATGAAGCGAATAAAACGTTGCGCTCGCTCGAAATTTGCATAAAACCGACGGCAACCCTTTCCCCCCGCCGAAAAAAACCCGTTATCGTCGCCTCCTCGTCCGCGGGCGGCTCCCGAGGGACGGGTTCTTCTGTCATTATCATTGTCACGGCGCATTATTTTTCGGTCTCGAAACTCGTATACATTATTATATATTATTCGTCCGAATGACCCTGCACGTAGGCTCTTTTATTTATTTTTTATTGCGATCGTTTGTGTGCGTGTGCGTCTATATTGTTAAAGAGAAAAGGATCGGCAGCACAGAAATATATATAATATCCTGATTTGAATATCCGCGATATTTTTCGGCTAACGACGGGGATTTATTGTCAAGGGTGGATTTTTATTTATTTATTTATTATTATTATTATTATTTCTATTTTTTTGCAGCCGGCTATGCAAATCCGATTTTATTAAAATTTGATATTATATTATTATGTGTATAAATGACAAGAGCACGCAGCCACCAGAGCAAGTCAAATGTCTACTTATTGGTGGTGGCAAAAAGGTGGTGCGCGGGGATGCTGCAGGCAGACTAGGGCGGTTTTGCAAAATTAATGCAGTTATATATAATACAGCCGGGGATTTAATGTATAAAGGATGCAAAATAACATAATGTATACCTACTATATACAACTGCGCGCGATCAGATGATTGGTATAGTATTATTATTATATATATTTTCCGGGGTCGTTCGTCGGCGATTGATGACATTACAGAAATTCACAAAAAATTATATATATAAAAATAATCGTCGAAGCATCTTTCCGATCCATCCGCCGTCGTAGGACGAATAAAAAATTAACGATCTTTATTATATTGGAAAAGTTGCTGTTCCCTATATTACAAGGGATAAATTTAAATTGTTACCATTTTTTTTTTAAACTTTTTAACAATAAATCTCTACGACCCGGCTAATCTGGCATTAAGACGCCCTCGTCATTACAAACTTGATAGAGATAAGAACAGAATTCGTCAAAGCTGCAGCTGTAAATATTATATTCCGCTGTATTAAAAATTAAAATACCTCAAGTGGAGGTTTATATTTCATCGGTCTTATTGCTATACCTATATATTATATATCATATTATAGACGTCAGATCACTGTAAATAATTTTATATAATGGCGTCTGGAGTGAAAATGCATGCGATTTCTAGTTCTATTCCTCGATGGTCCTACAACAATACTACACTTGCAGGGGGTGTACGAATAGAACACTTTAGAAAAATACTTTACAGGAAAAACGACCATACCTCGTAGAATAGTCGCAGTTTGATAGATTTTTTTTTTAATTTGAAAGAAGAGTTACTTTATTTAGGTCAAGTTATAGACTCCAATTTTTAATTATCTTCAAACGAAGCTTGAAAAATCGATTTTAAAAAACTCAGCAATTTGTGAATATTTAAAAGTTTATAAAATAGAGTATTAAAAACCTGAGTCCATTACGACATAATTAGACGTTCAAATATAAAAATTTTACTATTTGAAGAAGCTGAAAGTTTTTGTATACAAAACGTGTAACAGCTTTAACATCGTTAGCTTTAAACTAGTCATAGTCTATTTTCATGTAGGTACCTACAGGTCTTATACACTACCGTATAACATTTATTTTTTAGTAAATTTGATATGACTACGGAAAATGTAATATAAAGAATTTATTCATATACCTTAAATTTCAACAAGACAGCTAAGCTATTGGATTTTGATTTTCGCTCATAATATAATATACCTAATTTCGTAATGTTTTCAATCGTACAAGTGATATTGGTCGACTGTGTTGGTTGTCGCTACACAATGTATGTAGATTTCAATCGAATATTCTTTACTGCGTAAATATAACGACAGACATAACATCTTAAGTATAGTTATTAATTAAGTGTATTTATAACATTATAGATTTATATTTCTATAATATTTTTACTCGCATATTTTATTGACAGTTTATTGTGTAGCCTATATCATATAAAAATACTAAACAAATATGGTAATAATACGTTTCAATTTTTCAAACATGCAATATTTTTTTTTTATTGAAGCCTCTACTACAAAGGTTACTGGTCTTTTTATTATTATTATGTATATAGTATTGTATATTGGATACATGTAGGTATAGGTTATACCTTGTATTTACGATGGTTTTAAACTGGAGTAGTTAGATATATTATTAAAGTTACACGAAAAGTAACATTATTATTAGGTGTAGCTCATCATAATTTCATTCCTAATATTCTGGAGTCTTATTCGGATACAAGTAGGTACATAAATGTATAATATTTTAAATATATAGATTAAAAACGACATATTCGTGGACGTTACTATTATAATCGATTTCAAATGGGTTTCAAATACTTATTAACCTATTTCATCGATTGCACATGTTATATTATTTTAATATAAATGTTAAGAATACCACGTTTGTAACTAGGTACTATAGTTATATAATATAGATCGTCGATACCGACAAACGACATCAGCGGTAGTATAACATTATGTTTTATGGTCATAATTGTTGAGAACGATATCCGAGTTACCTGCGTGCGTTATCAAAATGTAATTTTTTAGAATTCGGTGCAACCGTTAATCCGTTACGAATTCAATACCCTGAGGGATAATACAAATTTAATGGAATGTTCATGTAATATTATGGTGTTAAATTTACATACTTGAAGACCACAATAACACACTGTCGATGGGTTAATTTTATTTAGGGAAATGTATATCCAAAGTGGATGTGAACACGTCATAAGCAGTTTTAAATTTACTAGTCGAAACCGCAAAATATAGATGTATGCATTTTTTTTATTACTTACCATATTTATGACATTATGAGTAACAATAATAGTTTGGTAACACTTTGAAATTATGACGTGATAATATAATATGGTTGTAAATATATATTTTTTTAATCAACAAGCACTTATATTATAGAAATAAAAGTTTGTTTAAAATAAATTTAAAGTAATTATTACACAATAGTTGCACGTTAAATTCGTATGACGTAGGTGTTAGTACCTGTATACACATTGGTTATATTCTCATTTTAATCGGATTCTTACCAATCTATAGTATATCATAATATCATATTATAATAAAAATTAGTTGCTAAAAGCAATGAATCAGAGAAGAAATCGAGAATTCGTTGGAACATTTACCTTTAAATAATTGTCTTTGTTCAATTTAATCGACACATAATTCTAGTCTATTCATAATATTAGGTAGGTAGTTAAAGTACCTACATTGTTTATCATTTAAAATATATGTTTATATTTTTGAATAATTAAAATATAGAATAATATTATTCATTTGGTTTACCTATAATCGCTCTGGGGGATTTAAACGCGTTTCCGCATGTAAGTATAATATGTAGGTATAATATCAGAAAGTTGGAGAAATTTATTAAACGACGTTAAAGACCCGAAATCAATTCTTACACGATCCGCGTGGTTAGCCGGACAATAGTATAGGTATATTAGTCAAAAATCACTGTAGGCTTTAC
Organism: Myzus persicae; assembly: GCF_001856785.1. NCBI lineage: Eukaryota > Metazoa > Arthropoda > Insecta > Hemiptera > Aphididae > Myzus > Myzus persicae. The sequence goes on from NW_019103943.1 coordinate 113,903, forward strand.
TGTGTCTATACTTAGGAGTTACGAGTTTAGGACTACAGGTTCATATAGTATCATAAAATATATGGTAGCATAGAAACACTACTAAAATTTGATGAATTTATAAAATGATTCCGGACACAAAAAAAAATTATTATTAATAATTCCAAAAACAGCATGATAACAGTAAATAAATGTGGTAAAAGGCATAGTTGTTGTGCATGAATCATCTAATTTATAACAATTAACAGTCAACGTTGTAGTAAATATTGTTCTGTGATTTACATACATAATGAATATTAGAAAATATTGGTAGCCCAAAATGATAGACATAAACCTAATAGTAACGGCGTCCAAAAGAATATTACACCTAAGTTAAATTTTAATATGTAGTTTTAATGTTTTATACATTATTGTTGTATACAATATACAGGGTGATTCACCTATCATTAGGCATTTTTGATTTATTCAAATACTGATTTTCAAGTATACTTTAAGACCTTTACTACTTTATACTTTATTTCTTATGCCATTTAAGAAGTGAAGAAGATTTTGTCTAAAATTATGATTTACTTAAGTCAAAATTCGAAAGAGTATGGTGCCTGAATTATTAAGCGTTGTTGACTTAGGAGTAATAATAGACAACAGTCTATGATAATGGTTTAAAAGATACTGCAAAGGTTATAAACATAAAATATATGTAACATTTAAGTCAGTCTAGTTGTACGTGTTAATTGTATTAAACTCAGATTTAAAGTGTTTACAATTTTTGCAATTAAGAGCGATATAGTTTTAAAATCATCACACTACGCAGAACTATATGATAAATCATTCCAATCACAAACGTTTTTGTGACTTCGAATTTTGATTTTGAAGACGCGTCTACATTTTCTAAAGAATAATCGGCCCAACAATATTATCGAACTTAAAAACGGTGGCCGGTTATAAGTTATAACCATCAGGCGAAACACTCTGTATGATATTATATTTACCTACATGTACAGGTACTTTATATACACACGGCCGCTTTCGTTGGAATATTCGGGCACTCGTTTATACAACATGGTCATATTATATTATAAATAATACGACTAATGCGCGCGGCAGGTATTGAGGTATGATACATAATAATATGATATTGTATTATATTATATTATTATATACGACTCACACGCGCAACGATAACGATAATAACGCAGTTCTTTCGGACGTGATTAATGGTGCTGTGTACCCCGCGTGGTACATTCGGAGATTTTTTTTTTCGACCGATTTCATCTCAATCGCAATATAATATAATATTCATATTATTACGTTTAAGTATCGAACGAACGACGTACACTCGTGTTCGTATAATAGCTTGCTGCAGGATATCACGGGTTCGTCGTGGGTTCGGCTGCTGCTGCTGCTGCTGCTGCTTCTGCTGTAGTTGCAGTCGGACAAGGTGGTAGCGTAGTCGTTGGTGCTGCGGTGGAGGTATAGTTGTAGTTTGTGGCGGTTAATGGTGGTTGCCCGTGGTGGTCCGCTTGTGTATAGGTATATATTGTGTATTTATAAGTTACAATAATATTAATATAATAATATGTAATATGTACACATGGTCAGTATATACAAACAATTTGCGAAACGCAATTCAATCTCGATTGAATTCCGGTTCAAATTATTGTGTTTTATATATTTTTTTTTTTTTATTCCCGCTCCGCCGCCGCTGCCGTTCGTCAATATAATATGTACGCGCATATTATTATTATTATATTTATTGTACACATACATGTGGGTACGCCGTAATAATAATATAATGCGTTACTACGGTCTCGATGTTTTGCAGCTCACAGACGTGTGCAACGTTAACAAACCGGTAAAAAAAAAAAAATAATACATAAACAATAAATACAGTTTTTTCCACCGACTCGCCCGTGTGTAGCACACAATAATATGTACGCAATTTTAAACTAATATCATATTATATTCTTATATTATATATATATATATAACAATATATACCTACACGTTTTCCTCGGATGTATACGATTTGCTCTTCATTAGACCGATGTTTATGAGCGTTACGGGCCGCGCCGTCCATTGTTGTAATGTAATGCAATGCGATCGATTTGGTTTTTTTCTTTCGTTTTCGGACGTCGGGTTTCTCTCGTAAATCGAAAAGCAGACGCATTAGAAAATCCGTTTTTGGCATTGACAACAATATTACCCCGTTCCGTTTTACGAGACCCTTATAATAATAATTATTATTATTGTTATAACGGTACACGAGACGGTTAGGTCGCATCGTACCGCGTTGTATACGACCAGAGATACCTATATACCTATGCGAGACTTTTTCGGTGGCACAATGATGAGATATCTCGTTTTCTCCGAACTCGCGTAATCGGCACGAAAACGGTGACTTGGGTTTCACGACGTTCCGGATTCCAAAGGACGACCGTCGTGCGGCGTGGATCGAAATTACTGGGGATAAAAAAAAAATAAATAAATAAAAAAAGCACCCAGAACTCATTACCCGAGACGTAAATTGTCATTAAATTTTTTTCGAAATTCCTACTCGAGATGCGTATCGGCCGAACGTGGCCGGTAGACAGTTTATGGACTTGATTCTAATGTAACCCTGCACCGGCATAATGTATAATATTATAAAATATAATAATATAATATACGCTGAGGTAATATTCGTATTACTTTTATGTGTACAATTTGCAAACGCATCGATAAAACACTCGGTAACATGATATATAGAACTTTCTTTGGGCTTCGACGAATTTTCAGCGACAATTTGCAATTATTATTCCTATTTTATTGTTATTATACTATTTGAGTTTCTCTCCACATCAGTAACAAACTTTTCCACAGACAATAATATTACGAATTCATTTTTTGTCCCATTTACATCGTAATCCATTATACGTTCTACCCGTAGCTTCAGCAGCAGTGCCTCAGCGATATTCTCTTATTTCCATTTTATATGCATTTTCGTATGCACGTTACAAATAAATCGACCAGATTAAAAGCATAAATTATTTTACACATATTATGTTTTGAAGAATTCTGAGAATTTAGCCGACGTTTCATAATGATATGCATAAAATATAAAATATTATATTAAACATGTGTAATTACTAATTACCATAATAACATACGTTATAAAATATGTAATAATAAATTGAGTCACTATTTAGTGAGACGTAAATATAAAAAACCTTTTTTTTTAACGATGTCCAATTTATTATTGTAACTTATGTTCTATTAGTTGTTAGATTAGGTACCTCATATTGTTGAGTACGAGTTTGGACTAATTATTGTTTAAAAACAAACAAATTAGAAATATTAATAATAATTGTTTCATACCTACAAGTTAATATATATATTCCATATAATATTAAAATAATGAAATAATTTTTAGGAATTGGCTTTTATTAGTTCAGAAAAGTGGAAATAAATGATTTGTAAAAAAAGCAAACTATACACATAATTAAATCTGGTTTTTCTTTTTACTTATCGTATTTTAATTTTTAAAAAAACATAGTTTTATCAGTACAAAAGAGATAAGAACATTCAATAGATCAAAGCATTTTTACAGCAAATGTAATATTTTTAAACTACCATACAAAAGTTAGAATGTAATACTTCTTTTATACGTTTCGCTGTCTAAAACAAGTTTAGCAAGTTTAAAATCGAATTCCGAATCCAGTGGGGAAATGTTTTCAAAAAACAGTTTGAACAATTTTCAACCTTTAGGTAGGTAGTTATAAACTTTTATGGACAAAACTATATACATAAAAATCGAAATAAACAGACATAAGACAACAAATATTATATAATATCTACATATTATGAATTAAATATAGATATAATAATATAGTATATTATATTACATTAAATATTAATGTACATACATGTTACTGTAAGATGTAAATAATAAGGAATCAACGTTAATGACTAATCCAGTGGTGCGCAATTTGGGGGTCACAAAATGTTACTAGAGAGTCGTAAATAATTTAACACCAAATGAAAATGTAAAGTATAGACTAAGTATATATACTTATATGTAATGTCGGTAAGGAGTTATAAATCAGAAATAATGAATTTTGGAGTCGTGGATCCAAGAAAGTTGAACACCATCGCAGGACTAGCCTGTAGTCTACAATGATACTTCCAATCAAATTAGATTGCAGTATATTATGACTAGGAAATAACGATTTCATCCATTACTTTAATTTGCATCAATTATGCATATAGCAATATTTCCTATGAAGGTTCCTATGACGATAATTTCAGCCTCTTCAGCCATGATTTATAAAAATATTTATTGAATTAGAAACAGACCCGAGTTATAAAATCAATTTATCTAAAAGTATAAACAATATACCTTCGGGCTTTGGAAATATCGTCGAGTGTCAAACTATCATGGAGTATTAAATAAAAATAGTAAAACACAATTGAAATATTTTGTTAAATACAATTATCAACATTTTCTTTCAGTATATAGTAGACATTAAGATAATTTCCAAGTCAAAGTTTTAAGATATTATGAACTAACAAAATATTTTATTTTTACAACATTGAACATATAGTCGTTTGATGCCGAAAAGCCATTGCCGATATCGTCTACTAATGATAGGACTAGAGCCCTAGACATTTAAGTATTATTTTATTACATTATTGACGGTAACACACATATTATATAATAAAATATAATGTATATAGCATGTATATCCAATGTTATAATATGCATTTAATAATCGGTTCATTCAATATGTTTGCTTGCCCAATTTAATTTATATTAGCTCGATAAATTGCTTTTAAAAATTGAAATACGACTAATAAAGCAAATTGGTCGGCTAATAAGATACCATTCAGAAATCACGTCGTGGTTGATTTTCGTATTAATATGGAGTGCACATTATGCGTTCTCATTATAGGATTAACCGATATCAGCTCAAGCCATTACGAATACCTATATTTTGTGTACACTAATTGATAAAACAATTTTTGTCGATAATCAATTATATAAAACGTGTTTTTCTACGTTTCGCTTATAAATATATGAACTCTCCGCCGGAATCGTATCGAGTCATACTCGCCGTAACTTATTTAATATATTATTTATAACAGTTTGTGTAGTAGAAAAGTTATAGTTGTAACATTTTGCATTGAAACATTTCAGGAAATAATTTACACACATTAGGTAACAAATTCTTTTCAAATACATCTAGGTTGTAGTCATTAACAAATAAAATGTAATTGAATAATTTACTATAAATGTCTATATAATTATTTGAAAAGGCAATAATACTGGACAGTGTTAAAATAAAACACGCATTATTGAATAATTTCCCAACCCAATCAATTAATTAGTAGAAATCAATTAGGTATTGATTTTGACAACGTTTTCTTAAAATAATAGTTCACATCGTTTTTTTAATCATACCTACTGTAAAATTTGTCAGTGTCGTTATAATTAAATATATTACGTACTTATTATGTACCTGACATATACCTATTTGTAAACACTGAGCCTGAGACATTTGTATTGACTTGCTGTATTCAATTTACTTGTATTATACACACGAAACTCAATATATAGAAATAAAATACCGACATAATATCGATGATGTTAAATTTTATATCGAATATACCTATATCAGCAGATGGCCGGAGTATCATGTGAGTGTCGGATTGTCGTAATTATACATAGGTCGTGGGACATACATATTTCGTATACACCGATCGCCATCAATGAAAAAAACATAAAATACTCATCTGCGTTTTAATCATATTATTATATTATACAGAGTGGTAATTTTAAAATTGAGCCACACCCGCATTTATTGTCTCCATCTTACAACTATCACTGCATAGCAAATTTATTTTCAGCAGTTCACGTTTTGCTTCGTTAGTTTTAATATTAGTGTGAATTGACTTACAATCAAACTTACAAGTAAAACTGTTTTTATGTAACGGGTTTTTAACGATAAAATACATTTAAATGTTAAAGCAAATTAATTTTATTTTTAAGTTAAGATATAATTTATATGCTCATAACTCACTTAAAAATTGAAAAATCGTATCGTAAAAATAAAAACCAGTTCAACAAATATAGAAAAGGTTGTTACAAGTTAAGTTTGATAATAAGTTGATTCACTATAGTATTAATACTTAAGAATCTAAACTGAAACAGCTGAGCGTACATTTTCCATATCACGCTGTTGTGAAACAGAGCTGACAAATTATTCGGGTGTGGCGCCCTCTTAACAGTAAATACTCATTATTTTTAAAAGTATTTCGTCTATTTTTGGATAATTCCCGATCCATAGTCTTAAATCATATTGTCTTTGTTTATCTCGCCCTTTATGTTTTAAGGTGTTGAATAGTGAAACCACCGTCAACTTGTGATATTTGTTTTTAATTCCATTACAATTATTATTATTATTTCATAATTTGAATAATAGTGTTGACGTTTATACGAATTTTGAATACGATACGGGTATAGTTTATTCAAACACATTAGTTGTAGAACATAATGATCTATATAATATATATACTCAATAGAATATTATTTACTGCAAAAAGTTAGTACATTTCTAACAATATAATTGTGAAAGTTCACACCATCAAGAGAATCACTCCGTATATTCTCCTACCTATAAAGTGTATAGTACGGTATTATGTGCAAGTGCAGCGTGTTGGTCGAGTGGCGAACGTCGATAAAATATAATATAATTCTGACGGCATCGAAAAGTTTGGCTGTAAATTATAACGGGAGAAAAAAATAAAACCACCACAAAAAGGGACCCACGTGGACCGACCGTGGTCGCGACGATAGCCCGGGGGAATATAAAACGCACGACGAACGACGACTTTTGGAAATTTCGCAGTTATAATAATCATAATAATAATAATAATAATAATATTTTGCGATGGTAATATTTCTCCCGCAGGCTCTGCTGGTTTACGGCGAGTGCTTTTCATTTTTCGTCGCAAAAACGTGGTAGGTGCAGTATCACGGTACGCGACCCGCCCGACACAATCGTCGTAATAATAATAATAATAATATGTATGATAACTGTTATTATTATCGTTAACGTCTCGGATTGTCCGTAATATATACAGCCTGCTGACTCGAAGGAACCGCGAGTATATTATATATAAAATACGACACGCGTTATAATATGCATATTATTACCCCGCGCACTATGGCCGCTAAATTCCGTAGTTAAGTTCACGCGCAAACGATGATAATATTATACGGACGCGGCCAAGAGGATGCTCGGATTTAATTGTCCGGGGAGGTTAAATGTAATATTATAATACATATTATGCACACGCCGCCGCGGTCTAACAATAATATAATAGGAAGATCGCGAGAAGCAGAAGAAGAAAAAACGACGGGTACGTTACATAATATTATTATTATTATTATTACTGTTAGGAGTTATATTATATTCCGTGGCTGGAGGGCGGACATCGAATTTTAAAACAGAGAAAAAGGGGCAAGACGTATAGATATATATATATATATATATAGAGGAGTGAGCGTATATCATTATACACCATGGCGAAGAGTTTAACACGATAAAGTGCGAATTAATTCAGCATGATAATATTATTATCCGAAACAGTAATTGCCGACAGACAACTAAAGGGGGTGGCGATTAGGTCGTTTATAATATTTATAAAGTCGTCTGCCGAGGACCGAGACAAACTGCCGACGATATGAAGAAACAATATAACCGCCGCCACCACCGCACACCCTCACTGCACCAAGTCCGCATCGGAGCAGCAGCAATCCCTCCCACCACCCTCGACAACACCGTGTGTTGAAATCGCTGTATTATGATATGTTATAACATAGGTATACCGGCGTAATATACTTACGTTTAATATTATTATATTATACCGTGGTAAACGAAAATCGATGTCGGGTCCGGTATACGAGTGCCCTGTTTATATTTTGATCCGCGGTGTCTTCATCGAAATAACATTATAATATACACGAACGTCGAGCAGTATCGTCATTAATATAATTACGCGTACGAAGAGAGCAAAGTATTACATAGATTAAAGTATTATAATCAGTAACCAGGTATGCATGGCATTATAATGTATGAGTATACATATATGCATATACATCGAAATTATGTACCTACGGTTATAGGTATTTTAACTAATTTTTATTTTCACCTATATTTATACACATAGAACTCGTTGCTTACTGATGGTATATTATTTAACAATAATTTTAAATCGGATAGTTTTTATTTTATATGGATCTATAATTTAAATAGAACTAAAAACGAAATAACCTAATCTCAAGTGTTGACCTTAAATAAAGTATGACTGTTGATTGATTTCTACGCATGACTTGATTTGCCAGCACCAGACGTGTTCCTCTATAAAATACCAAAATAGCTATAGCTATATTATAATAATATATAAATTCCAGTACAAATAAATTTAAAAAAAAAATAGATTCACCTTAAGTTCAAATGTAAGCAACACGTCTTACAGATTATTGGCACGCCACCCCGCTGTCTGCAGTCATTGTTTTTTTTTAAGGTATAAGACTTAAACTAAATTTGTTTAGTGTAATTTATAAAGCACTTATCATTATACATACCTACATCAAACCATAGTATAGTAATATTAATTTATTTGTTATTAAGTACAAGCATCTTATGCACACTTAACATGTTATTTAATATTTTATTAGAATAATTCAAATACTGTCAATGACCTACTATAAGTCAAATGTTGAAATGTTAATAAGTTATTCCTAAGCATTGTTTAACTATCTTACAATTATTTACATGTCTTAAACAGCCACACATATGTGATGAGTATATATTTCAAATATTTCTCACTACGCATACTATAGTATTATCATGTACACCAAACAGCCGAAGTTAAGATACGGTTAGCCCTGCAGCGTCAAACAGTGAAAAAGCACGGCGTCATGATGTCGGGTTGCATCTAGACGTTTTCTATGTCCGGAGCGGTAGTTGACCCTAGACGCTGCTGCAGGGACACTATACCTTTACAAGAATAAATCTAACAAAAACTGTTAAGTCTATCTAAGATTATTGAGGTCATGATGACTCGCTAAATATAACACATTTTTGGCTTGACAAATGACTTATGATTTAATTTTTAGTAACATACAAAAATGCTGATGGTGGTGGTATATAGGGTGTGGATTATATAATGCTCCGCTAAAATATATATTATTTTGATAGTTCCATGACCAATCTTTTATGTAAAATTCTGCGTATACAATTGTATTTAAAGGCCATTTTAAAGCCAGTATAACATGTATGAAATAACATACGGGGGATTTGGAGAAAAAGTTTCTGGGTCGGTAAATAAGTATATGCGCTTGGTGGTGGGTGGTAGCGGGTGTGCTCGACAACGGTCTTTAAACTCGATAATAAAGTTTTATGGGGTCGACTGTACGATGGCGCTCGGCGGCGTCGGTGACAGGACAACCGCTGTGGTTTTTCGACATTTAGTCAGTTTCTCAGAACTACCACAACGGAAGGAAGTTTGAGCCGAGGAACAAGTAAGGAATGGACTGGTGAACGAGTGCGGAAAATCCGGGAGCGAGCACTGGTGGAGGGGTGGAAGAAAAAGGCGAGTAACTGGGACATCTGTGTTCAGTGCACACCGTTACAGATCGATTACTGTACAACACCGTCCCTACAGTTTTCGACAGGCAAAAAACAGCTCGATGGAAAACATGGAAATGCGCTCGAATAAAATCCTATAGAAAATTAATTGTTTTAAAAAATGTAACGATTCAACTGGTTTTCGTCCTTTCAATACATAGTAGTGTGTCCTGTTGAGTTAAATTTAAATTATACTCTGACCCGGAACTCACACTATACATTATGTAATATGTATAGGTAATATTAGAAGCACCGTATGTACAATTTTTGTTATATTATACTATATTATATACTATTCATATACTATTACTATTTTTATATTTTTTTTTTAGTGACGTTTGAAGGGGGGGGAGGTGTTAATGTTGCCCACCTTCGCATGCAGTACATGGCGCAGTTACGTTACTAGTTGTGTCATCCTCCTTTCGCACACCATATAATATAATATTATGCTGCGGGTTGAATATCACATTATTAGTATTATTTTATATGAAACGCACTAGTTGTTATTCATCTGATTCGTTCAGAGACACGCTTACATATTATATTTTCACTGCCTCGTGCATGTAACGGCGATACGACGTTTGAATGTTTATTCGGTGATTTACTTTCAACGTATAACAACTGTCCATTAATAGTAATAAGATTATTATTATGACGTATATTCGTGACGTTGTATAGAGAACTCAATATCACCGTCAAATTGAGAAACTATGAGCAGGTTGTGTATGCAAAATATACTAATGTGACGTTCAGTGTAATATTTTCAATTTAACGTGTTCACAATAATTCTACCTGACTGAAACGATCGTTTAACTGACACTCAGGACTATTGAACGAGTGATGGGAAAAAATTAAATATAAACCACGCTTTGTTAAAAGTTAATAATCCTTCAAACCAGTGTGTATAGAGTGAGGCCTCTTCTTGATTAAAAGAGCATCGTTAATAATATTGACGTTATAATAGTTCTATAATATAATATCGATTTCAATTTTTTGGCAATTAAGTTGTTTTGCATACCATACACACTTTAAACGACTCGATTTCTCAAAAATCGATAGCAGAAAAATACTGTCTTCTGTGAGTTACGAAATCTCACGAAGTGTAAAACTACTAACTAAAATAGTAAAATGTGCATCAAGAGGTTTTGGAGTACACAGCATTACATATTTTTATCGGAAATGAATATTGCTTAAGACAAACACTTGTTATGTCCATTCATAATACAATTACTTATTAATTTATAATCAAACGAGTATGATTTGCAAGTGTTTATCTCAAGGCGATATTGAAAGATATGTATATTAATGTACGATTGTGCACATCGTCGAATGCTAATTTATTTTTATTAGGAATCATATTTTAGATCTGTTGTTAAGTGTTATTGTATTATCATACACTATAATAATAAAGTAAATTATTTTATAGTAAGGCAAATACGGATATAATAAAGCGTCGATTCAGCAACGCCTATACGAGTATAATAGTACAATATGAAGTTTAGAACTATAATTTCTTAATACAGACTATAATATTATGAAAGCATAATACCAAAATACTCTTTTTTTTTGGGTTGGCTGAATATTATACAATATTTGGGATATAGGAAAAAGAAAGGTAGGTAACGTTGAAACAGTCGGACTACAGATATTCGTGTCGGTAAACAGGTAATAATATTATGGTCAAACCGTACTTATTGTTTTATGATTTATTGTGTTTATGTCACGCGATTTCCAAATACTTTTTCCGAACTAATTGCTATTATTACGTATGATTGTCGATTTGTGTTTTATTGTTATATCCAGTGTACAATATTATAATATATTATGTAGACATAATGCAGCTGGCTACTGCCAATTATTGAGCTAATACTCGTCTATGTTTTACGGCATGAGCGAAACTCGTGTATCCCGCTATCAGTTATTAATTATTATAATATTATGTAAAGTAAGTAATATGCAATGTGTGTGCGATACCTATTTTACGTTTACCTATTCCGTTAAGAAGGGGTTTAAAACGACCGGGGCTGGGGCTGCATGAGAGTGGGCGGTGGTAGAGGGCAAGAGGGTGAAATATCCGGCGGCAGGTATTCCCGCGACCACATAACCGGGTATGACAATATAAAACGTTTTATACGTTTTGCAATAAAAATCGTTGGTGCATTATCATATAATAAACTTGCACTGCGTTCAGCTCTCTACCCCCTCGCTAGTGTATGTGTGTGTGTGTGTGTGTGTGTGTGTGTGTGTGTGTGTGTGTGTGTGTGCGCGCGCGCTTGTGTGCGTGTATATTAGGTATTAAAATCTCAGTAGTCATCCGAGTAAACGTATACTATCGTGAGACGCATACGTAAAATAATAAAAAGAGAGGTGTTTCGACATGACCGCGCGTCGTTGCGTATATTAAACTCATATAAGGTACACACGTCGTATATATATATATATATATATATATATATATATATACGTACGATATGGGTATGCTAAACGTACCCATTGTTCGCTCGGGTTGCGGTTAGTCTTTTTTAATATTTCTCGAGTTTTTTCTTTTAGGTTTATCGTTACGTTATTATATATTAATTTTTTATTCATTTCTTATCTGAGACGGACCATCTCGAACACATATATGCTACATACACGTAGCAGCACACATAATATTGCGCACCAAGCATAGGTAAATAAAGTGCACGTTTTTAATTTATGTGTAGTAACAATATAATAGTTATAAAAATAATAATAATAATAGTAATAATTGAGAGCAAAATATGCATAATGAATTTGTGTTGAACTCTTCTTGAGAATCGGTAATAATACCGCGTATACTGTCACGCGGCATACTCATGCGTGAGTGTGTTAATGTTGAATATATTATATCTTACAGCGAAAGCATAATATTATTATAATATGTACTAAAAAAAAAGATACTGAAAAATATAATTATATGTATAGCCATCTTTAATAACGTATTGTGCTTATCTTTTTTACCTGCAGAAAGAACACCATAAAATATATAAAAGTTTTTGAAATGACGAAAAGGAGTTGTCTATTTAATAATAATACAAGTAAAAAAAATGTAAGTATAAATAACTACTGTATTTTATAAGTCTCTAAACTTGTTGATGTAGGTACTTATGTCTTATACTGTTAATTATTATTAATGAATAGGTATTAAGTGCATGTAGGATGTATGCGATTTTGGCATAATACTTTACTAATACGTAAGTCGTTCACTGCAGTATTTTCGTTAAATCTAAATTATTATTCCATAAAAGAAATTCATTGATTTATTTTTGTTTTTATAACGATTAAATATTTTATAATAATATGCATTTCTGCAGTTATATCGTTATGGCTTCCTCGTGCGAGCGTGCGTGAAATACATTTGCTGGTTAGCCGTACACGAAGTTTGTTTTTTTATTTAGACTATAGGTGTATACAATTTATTTTTTCCTATACTAAAAACAATAATAAGAATAAGAACTACTGTTTTATTTGATGAATATGACTGATACAATTGTTATGTACATTTCAACAACTACATTAAATTTATATCATATTATATTATTTAGTAGCCTCTGTCCGAGAAACTAGCGCCAGGGCGAGATAAGTGATTACTCTACTTCTGTGTATATGGCAAGTTATACCTCGATGTGAATTATTTAACTCATAATAACTTATATAACTTATAATATTAGATTTAATAGTATATCTACTACATTTACTGTGTAAGTTATGACGATTGGCCGACAATCCACACAATTCAAATGTTTGGCACTAACTTTTTACACCATCCAAATCATTAATCAACAATGTTAAAGCAATATAGCTTATAAGTATACAATGTAACGGCTCGCTTATACCGCTCGATCGAATTTCAGTGAAAAGCCATTTCAGTTGGTTATACCCTTCCTACATAGGTATGTATAAATATATGTAGCTGCATTAATAGATATCTACTTACACAGTTATAATAAGGCCAATCTCATCGATTCCATTTGTATCATAATATAATTGTGGGTTTGAGCTTGCAGCGTCTGAATACATAGAAGTATATACATAATAATATGCTATTGGCACAATTATGTGGTAATTTTTTTAGTTGTTTGATCATCGGATGAAAATATTATATTATAATCTGGTTAAATTTTAATTCTGTTTTCCGTTTTCAACGCGTCCAATCAAATTCTATTCCAACTATTTTGCACATGCTTCAATCATACAAAACCATATTTTCTTCAGATAATAATAAGGCATAGTCATATTGTTTGTATGACGTGTGATTGTAGCTATATTTTTTACACATGGCTAAAATTGAAATAAGAGTATTTGCACATTATATTATATAGGTCATCCATAATGGTATTCATTCGGTATTTTATGTCAATTAAATCTATAGAAATTATTTTGTGGTTATTACGGTAATTTAATAATCAATATTCAATGGTACAATGTTATTGGTTTACTGATGTTGTGAAGGAACGAATTATAGAGAGCTGATAAAATTTAATATCGTCGATAGGAACCTACATCGATTTAGTTTTTGCACTCCAAGCGGAAAATCGTAAGTCCTAAGATTAATATTGACTTTGTTGCGATGGTTTGTGAGTGACATATTTTTTCTCGTGATTATTAAAATACGTTCGATTGGACTACTTTTATAATGTATGCTCATTCTACTACCTTTCTCAATTATATTGGATGTGATTAGCATTTTTAGTGCTATGTTATTTCAGCTGTATTACAAGTATCTATATACAATTATAGCATATTATAATTATATGATCCCGAGTATAAAAATGATAATACCTACAATAAATTATAAGTTATGCATTTCACCGTCTATACCTCATACTTCAGCTAAAGATTTTTATATTATATAGTCTTTATAGTTATATAACATTTTTCCTCGTGTTATAATTGTTTAATAAATCAAACCGATAAATTGTATTAAATACTCTGTTAAATTATACGAAAAGAATAGGATGTCATATATAATTATCTTAGGATTACTTTAAATGTTTTTAAAATATCATTGTGTATATTAAATAATCATGCAACGTAAAGTTTAACTTTTATAAGTCCCTAGGATAGTACGATTAGTATTTTTAGAAATACACCAACTAAAATCGATATTTTTCGATTAAATATTCAATTTTGTTGAAATTTAAACTTGAAATGTCTGGAGCAAAATGTTCATTAAAAATGTATTGAAATTTATATCATGATGTCTATAACATGTTAATATAAATATTTAATGAAAAATCCAAGTTTCTACAAACTTTGAATGACTATAAAAAAAAAACAATCTTAATTTTGTCGGAATCTGGTTTTGTGTAAAAATTCTAGTTTTTCCTGATTAATTTAAACATTTTTTCTGTTGATACCTCCAAAATACCAACCATAGATCCGATTTTCTACTATTATCAAAGTTGAAGATTGTAGCATTTTTTCTACTATAAAGTGTCTTTAGACACAAAAAAAACATTATTGTAAATTTGTAACATAAAACCAATAATTTTATACCTACACTTAGAATCTTAAATGCATTATACTATTTGAGTAGAGATAAAACGAGGTTTCTATATATACGAGTCATTCTAACAATAGTACAATACTATTATATTATAAGCTGTTACCTATATTTAACACATGTGAACGCATATTATGTTAAGAAACTATACAATTATTTTTTTTACTTTCCATTAAGTTTTTAAAGTTTTAGTCAAATATGCTGCTTTTTGGTTCTCGAAACATTTAATGCTACCACGTGGACACGTTAAGATTAATGTAGTCATAAAAATAAAATGCTATTAAGTGTTGAAATTGACCGTTCTTATACTGCTGGAAAATTAGTTAAAACCATTCACTGAAAGAAAAAAACAGACGGTTACGGCAAAACGAAGTCAAGTATTATACATTTTAGGTGCAACCGAAATCAACTAAAAATAAATTCTGAAAAGCGGTCACGCTATAATGATCCGGGTAGACCACACGCCGGTCGCCGATGTGTTACTGGAGCGGATGTGTTGGAGGTGCGGTGTTACAGTTAAAATTGCAAACAATGAGACATCGTTTGCGAAAGACAATATTAAAAAAGATGATTTCTTGCACTGCATTACAACAATAAGTCACAATTCATTGAACTCTAGAATCTACAAATTTATTCATTTTCACTCTTCGTGTTAATTTCTAGAACATTTGATCAAAAATATTATATTTCTTTTACACGTTAACGATGATATTTTAATATTTTTTGATTTTGAAATATAATATAGGTACAGCCATATTTGTGGTCACAATATAAAAATCCGCTTTTTACCACAGTATCACACGAATAATAACGTTTTTCGCTGTTTTTCAGTGATTATTAAAAAAAAGTTCACAAACTCAACGTGAACCATCTTTTTTTGTAGTGTTGGCAATGCGCCTCGTTTCATAGCGTTGTTAATAAAATACGTCTTGTACATGTATAGTACGCCGGAGAAAGAACTCAAACAGCGATCAAATAATAATATTAAAAAAAAAAAAAAAATGTTAACTGTCTTTGTAATATATTATGAATATGCATAGAAACCTGGCTATAAAGCATTTATAGAAAATAAAAACAATATGTGCGTTAATGCTAATAGATTCCTGTATAGGTCCACGCACATTAAGAACGTGTGTTATTACGACTAACGTTACAAACATTTTTACAACATCTAAAAACGAACAGTACCGGTACACCTACCCATGTTTTTATTATGTGATGCGTTTAATAAATGTGTCAGACTAAAAAGCAATCAAACTGTTGAAATGAATAAGCATTTTTTTTAAAACGTTTTCCTATTTTCTAAACAATACATATATACATATGTACTTACCATCATATATACATATATACGCGTAGTAAATACTTATTGATTTCTTTCTATTTTTTTTATTAAGAGGCGTATTTTCTGCACGGGGTTTGGCCAGTAACAACATATCTTTCACGATGATATTTTTTAATAATTTTTCATCGTTAGCGCTTCGTTTTTTTGTCGTTAAAGCAGCTCTGCGACGAAATCGTTAGATTAGCCGTGGCGTCCGATGTAGAGTCCACACGATCTGATAACAGCCGTTGACTGCATAATAATAATATTATTACTGTCCGTCTTTTGCGTATTCGGATTAAGTTTATTAGACAATAATATAAAATATCGTCTACAGCGTTTTATTGTCGTACAATATAATATATTTTATTATACTACGGAACGGTGGTAATAAATCTGTTGTAATTGTCTCCCATACACGGTCTCTCGCTCAATTGCACACATCTGTTTCGTGAAATCCAACAACGAAGTCGACCGAATATACACACTGTCAAGTCTGCTTCAGGATGACGGAATAAATATGAGACTACTCTTTGTAGGAATTCCTACTATTTAGTATCGCCGTCGAAAAGGCACACGAAACCGCGCTTATAATATTAAGTCGAAAACAGAAAATATAAAATTCGAAAAAAAAATAAATTTACCATCTCAAGTACATGATGCAAATGCCCGAGTATACACATCAGGATATATAATGTCTTGAAATTATAATGATTGTCCGTAAATACTGGTTGGAAAAAGTGCTTAAAAAAATGATTATATACCTATAGAGAAAACTAGGAACCGCATTCTAATTTCTAATAAAGTATGACGTAGGTAGTTTATTATATACTGTGCATGTATATTGTATATACCTACTCTTAAAGAATATATAACGGTCAATTTTACCAAACATTTATTTCATTACCGACGTCTTTAATTTTTTAATGCGTAAGGTGACTATATCTGATGCGCTTGCTGCATCAGACCATTATAAGATTATCTACCGCCGTCGATTTGAGTCGCATTTACGACCTGTGATTATTATATATTGGAGAATTACGTTTTACCACCTATAAAATTATCCGTAAATAAAGATAATCTATCATAGTAGAAAAGATGGAGAATGTGCAACCTCACTGAGTCTTTTTTATTCTTCTAGTCGTTTTGTCTTATAATATATTACATGTTCTACAATATGTATATTATATACTAAATATTATAATAAATATTAAAACACTATACAGATTTGTTCAACCCATAACCGTGGTAAGGGCAAAAATATAAAATTAAAAATACAATGATGTCAAAGATCATTTTATTATTTATATTATAATATAGTTGGTAAATATAATATTTATACGCAGTCGCCATGACCACAAAAACGCATTTTACGATAATAGTAGGATTAATATTATTTACTTTACACCTCTTCGGAGATACGCTAAAAACGTCAGTAAATATGACTAGATATTATAGCTAGGTGGTAAAGTGGTTTAAGTACCTATAGTGCATTATTATACCTGCTATTATCATAATTTATTTAAAATTGCATAATTTTTCAGAGGGATGGTTTGTTTCAAAAAAAATTTAATAAAAAAAGTAAACTGTAAAGAGTAATGGTATGTTAGGTATCTATATCTATTTCCGACTTCGAACACTTGCGTATAATTTTTTGAGGACCAAAAATATTATAGGATGTTTTAAATCAAAACAATTTGTGATCAAGGGTTTATTCTTCTAACCCATAAACCGGGTGCAAATGTTCGTTATAAATTAAAAAGCAATAGTGTATATATTTATATATGTATAACAGCTAAGTACATTATAGACATTTTTGTGATGTTAAAAACCTTCTCCCACTACACACACAGGGCGACCGATCAGTTGAAACTTAATAACGGGCGAATGATAAATTAGATAAATTTATTAGGTCACCTCGCTCAATACTATGGTTGAAAAATTCTGTTTAATTTAACATTTCATATTAATATTAATAATATTATGTATAAGACCACGATCAGATATGGCCACGTTATAATAATTATATGCTCAACACGTGTATTGTTCATATAGGTACCTAAATTATAATAGGATGACTATATACATATACTATTGTATATTTATAGTTTAGTATTTTTTATTCTTTCAAGAAAACGCGACTTGCTAATTTAATTCCGATGACAGCGCAACACGAATACAGAATATTTTTCATATAGGATACGACGTCCGCGACATGTATGATGTCTACTGTATACCGTCACACACAATTAACATTAAATTATATTTTAATAACGTAAAACACAAAAATAACATTAACTATTAACGTTAATATCAGAAGTTGTCGCGTACAGGGTCGTTATAGTCACTATTATTACCTTAAAAAACAGTAGGGGGGACGTTTGTGTCCGGTGTGCTTCCGCGATTAATCGGATGGTCGTGAAAACGGAAACTGCACTTTATCGTCATTGTTTCCTATAATATGTACGACTTAATATTATAATTATTTTGATTTCACAAAGAACTGGTGTTTCCGGTCTTACACAGTCGAAAATTTGCTTCCACTACGGCGATGACTGATAAAAAAAACCTAAACAATAATAATGGTTTTCGTTATTACTATTTAAGTTGCAACCTTGGCTAAAGCTGGTATAGGTAGATACTATAAAATGTGAGTGTGCTTTTAATCGTACTAAGTTTATACATTTTGATAGAATATATACTGTAATTAACACGAGTGCCGAATAATTACGTATATTATATTATTATTATTATTATTAATGAAGCTCGCGACAAAACTCAGAATGCGTATTTTATTGTTTCAGGTGGTTTAAGTTTCCACCAGGGATGTAGTACCTTTTATTATTATTGCGTAATAATTTGAGTTTTTATTTTCAGGTACCTACGTCTATTCTTATACTGTTTTTCAACTACAGTGTTTTAGTCGTATTTTACGCGCTACCATATTTGTTTCTATTATAATTAAAAATCGCGTGTTCTCGTGGATTCTTTTAAACTTATATTATATGGAATACATATTTTTTTAATCATTATTATTTCATAATTACATTTTCATTTAACTATATTATTTCGAACTATTATACAAAATACACTGCACAACTGATGACTAAAATGAGTATGAGCAAACGAACATATTTTACTTTATAATAATAGCCAACTAGTGCATATAAGTAAGTATAGTAGTCACCCATGTAACATACGATTTGTCATTGTTCAGTAATTTGTAATCAATTTATATTTAGAATTTATATGATATTATAATATTACCTACCTAAAGTAAATAATGTCAATTCAACTTTACAATTGCATCAACAAATCATAATTTGTTAGAATGTACCTACATTATGTATTGTACATTATAATATTAATAATAATCATTAGCTTTATGTCCATATTAAATAATCCAACTACCAATTGATGCAATGCAGTATCATCACACATGTAATTTAAACCAATTCTAGCCAAACCAATAAACCGCATAGAGTGGGTGTCCTGTGAAACATTATCACTCATTAGGTATACCATGTAAATATTTTTCATACATTATTTATAATTATATAATTTTGATCAACTTGGATTCTAAACCCGAAATTGGCAAGATTAGAGATAGGTGTAATTTTCAAAAAAAATGTATTAAATTTAATTTAACTGCCAGTATTTTTTTTACTCCCTGTTGCCAGTACTTGCAATAATATAACACATTATGTAATTTTATAATGTGTAATTATAATGTAAAATATTAATTCATGAATAATAAATAATAATTTATTACTTTAATAGTAGTAATTTTTATTGTATCATGGTGTTTAGAAGGAACAAATAAGTAAAATTTAATTAAATTTAATACATTTTTTAAAAAATTATTCCTAGTTCTAATTTCACCAATTTTTTGTTTAAAATACAAGTTGATAGATCAAAATTATTTGAAATCTATCTATCCAAAAATTATATTTAAAATAAGGGTTTCAATTGAGAAAAAGGAAGTTGGGAAATTATATTCCACATGCGTAAAATACATGAAGTACTAAAATTATAAGTCATAGCAGCTTATGGCACATTTGTCTAGTAACTATGTCCCATAAGCAAAATCGAAAAATATTTACAGGACAATGAGTGAGTATACACTTTACTCTGTTTCCACGGAGACACATTATATATGATATTAATATATTTTAAAGGTTCTGACTTATGTTTGTGATAGTTATTATACTAAATAATATCTTCTATTTTATGAGTAAATAAATGAATAAATAACCCGACAATTATGATATTAGCGTCTTATAGTAATGAAAAATACAATAATTACGGATAACAATATTTAACAGAGAAATTCCATTATATTAATTGTGAGAAATACTTACAGGTGTGTATTTCATAACAAGAGTACTCTAATTAAAATATTCAAAAATTGCAAAATAAAAAAAAATGCTCAGTATTTATACATTTTGAGCAGCTGGAAGCTCACAATCAAGTATCAACACACCTGTACTATGTTTTTATTCCCATGTTATATCATAATTGTATTCGGTGTTGATATTTATATAATATTATATAAACCGTTAAACGTTTGGTTCGTTAATCATGGGAAACCGAAAAATGAAAATTAGTGTAATTATTCATAATTGAGTTCTTTGTCAGACGTTCTCTACTGCAGACTATATTATTTATCTTTCCACGTTCACACGACGATTCTACACAACTCGAGCACTAAACCTATTATGAATATGGCACGATTTTGTTCGTTTGCTGTGAACATTTTGAGATTATTATAAAGAAACAATTACGATTTTAAACGGTATTCAAAAAGTGGAAAGTATCAGCGTGTAATGTAAATAATATTACTCAACTCACACAATCACACACATATAAATAAAACATTATAAGCTATAGACATGCTTAGGTGAATTGTGTGTGTATTATAATATTGTGCAGTATACATTATACAGGGTGCCTAGAAAGTTTAGAAACGATCAAATGTGTTTTTTAACGTTCAAAATCTTTCTTATTTTTACAAAATATACTATAACTGTCAATTTAAAAATTGCATTTAAGTTCTAGCTAAAGCAAGAGTCGAAACGTTTAAGTAGTACTCGATTACCTAATTCAAGAAATAAAATTGTAAACAACCTTTATTAGGCGTATTGCATATTAAAGTATTTGTACAGATTGTTAGTGAGTTACCCGCAAGCAACGCGTAGTAAAAAAATATATATAACTGTGACGTAATTTTGTCTTTTGGCGAATCAACAGAAGTTTATTGACTCATCAGTTATCACCTTTGAGGGATCACTGCGAGCAGTCCGGAAGCTGTTCCATAGCTTAGAATGCCGGGAAATCGGTCTTAACCACGTGTTGTTATAAAAGTATAATATAGTTTACTCTGATCATCTTAGTGTTGGTGGATTTATGTGTTTTATTTTTGTACTTTTATTATATTTCATGAATTTAAATATTCATTATATATAGATTTTGAATCACCAAGCATATGCTCACTCACATTGTGTCCTTATTCCTTGCACTATGTGATTTCCGAAATTTGTTACTTTACTAAATTAAATACCATATGTATAGTTACTTAAATGTATTAAAGTTACCATTTATAAGGAATAATCGATAGTAATAAATGAATAATAAATTGAATAAACAAATGTTGATTTTCTTAATCAATTTCGTTATTCAAAATACTATTTTTAGCATACGTCCAAGTACCGTTGAATAATTAGGAAAAATAATTTAAAGAAGTATTGCACTAAAAATAGTCACTCAAATAAGTCCACAAGTGACGTGACGAATATACAAGCATAACCGATGACATTGGGTGGTATCCGAAAAACACGGAGGTATAACACTTGCAACATTATCGCGTTAATATACTGATGTGTCCATATACATATTATTATTATTATTTGCTTATTATTTATGAATATTAAGGTCACTGCTAGAGACATCAGGTCATAGGTATCGTATACTAATAGACCGGCATTGTCTATAGGGTAGCTGCGTAGTAGCTGCTGGTCAAACCTAGAACAGTGCTTTTGCCTCTAATAATATATTATGTACTTAATGCCGGATTGTTTCAATAAGTTCTATGCATCGGATATTATATAGATCATATACTAATATTATGGATATCAAAAAACATTATTTTATAACAATTAAATTAAATAATAGTAGTATAATATATATTTTTATAATGAGTACCACGGCCGTAGCGCGTTCCCGGCGTTTGTAAGCGGACGATCGATTGCGATGAAGAGGAGAGGAGAGAGTGGTACCTGAGTTTTAATATTTACGAGTATTAATATATCGGATGATCATCACGCGAACAGCGCAATCCGACCCGAATGGAAAACGTGCATGCGTGGGAGTCAGGAAGCGGGGGTCGTCGTGTGTAATATACGCGTGTAGTGTCATTTATACACTGCCGCGGAGGTTGCCGTCACCGGAAGTCGCGAGAGAAATAAGAGTATAAAAGGGTTCGACGTTGCTGCCGCAGTCGACGACGCCAATTCGAACAGATGCGCCGTCGATGAAGTTCGGGGCAATTACCTATTTACGTGTATTATAGTATACACGGCGCAGAGCGTATTTAACGCCCATCCCTTCCACACACCGCCCACCCATTCACTTCTCGTGTGCGGCCTACAAATAATATATACTACGTCATACGTCATAATATCCGTCCGTCCGATCGCCCCTTTCGATAAAAAATCTGCACCGGTGCACGTGATAAACACGCCGCATAAGCACCATGCACGTGATTAAAGGGTTTCTTCAACACTGATCCCTCCACCCGGTCCACTGCCTGCACTTCCATAACCCGGGCGGTGTACGAGGTAAGTTTCTTCTCTTTTTCTCCCGACTATTATCACGAGGGTGCCGATCACAAATATTTTTCGTTGTGCTTTATTTTGGGGGTTTTCGATCGTCAATACAATTTACAACACATTACTTGTATAAAGTTATAACGTGCAGCAAGGTATATTCGCGGACACTCGAATATTATCATTCACCTGTTGCTTGACTATATTGTATCCCATGTGCAACTTCACGTGATCCTACACGTACTCAAAAATTAGGTACAGCTATTATATATACAAAATATATGATATAATTAATGGTGATTTACACACAACTTTTATGGGTACGATATAATTATATCACAAAGATGAAACGTTATGCCTTATGCGCAATAATATATTACAACGCAGACAGAACTACAAGAGCGCCTCTTTTTTTACATCTGCGACCACTCTGTATTAAAATATTTGTGTATACTCGTTCGCGTAATACTGTACTATACGTACATATAGAATCCGTTTGTGATCATAATAATAATTGTACACTTTTGTCCATTAATTGTCGCTGTGACTCTGTATAATGGACTGTATAGTATGCGGTTTTAAGGGAGTGAATATTTTCAACGATTTACTAAGTACAGATTGTGTACATAGTGAAACCAACATTTATGGATATTTAAGATTTCTATGTCATGTATTAGATAAATATTAATTTATAAATAACGAGGGGAAAAAAGATATATTATTACGTAACGTATTAAATAAAAACAATGAATTTATACCTACGTGTACCTACATAACATAATTATAATTAAAAATATTTATTTTATTGTTTTATTTGAATTCTATAAGTACCCATGAGACAATGCATTATTATTATTTTGTTCACCAACAATAACGTAAGTGCTATCCAACCATACTTGCATGTGACAACCAATAATTACTTACCGAAGAATGATGTTGTTTATTTTTTAAATATTTTTCCTTATCCTTATTCTTTCTATCCACTTAAGTAAAGTCAAACTAATTGTTTTTGTTTATTAGGTTTCAATACATTTATGTTCTGTTATTATATCTCAGAATGGATATTATTATTATTATTTTTTGATATGTGAAAAATATCCAAAAATTTACAAAAAAAATGTTGCATCGGTATTAATTAGATTTGATTTTTTTAGTTCCCAAGATAATAGTTATGATTTATTACTTCATAGGTACTAACGTTATATTTCAATCCAAAAGACTGAAGTCGGCGGAGGCTAATTATTACATAATCGTTGTCTCGTCAGTCTCGGGTCTGTATAGGTACACCGTTTTCCGGATACGGGAAATCGAATATCGAATAGCCCTCACGCAAGTTTTTATCGTCGTGATCATGTTGTGATTTTCTCATGGTTATTATAATAATATATGACATATACCTACATAATATATATTATATAAACGTACCTACGTATGAATATTATAATACTTGTAATATAGTACCTACACAACTTGACAGTTTTTTTAATACACTTGTTCAGTGGTCGGGGTTGTCGAGTAGAGAGATCCGATATTTTCCCACAAAACTATTTATTTTTATTTTTTTTCATTGACGATTACCTATACAGTTTACATGTTATATAAATAACGCGAACGAGTTATTAAAAACAAATATAATAATATTACGACGTTACATTATATTTGTTATTAATTTCATTGCTCGTAATTTATTTTCATTGACAAGTATATGGGCACTTATAAGCTTGTATATAGGTATATTTGGTTTCAGCGGACCGGAAAATAAGTATATTTCAGATAATGTCTAGACAGCATATTTAATATAAATATTATATTTATATATCGTAATTTTAATACCTATTTTTGTTACAGTACATGTCATTTCCATTACGGAATAATATTGAAATATGAGGAATTGTAGTGTATATCATATTGGTTTGATCATTTCTAAAATATCATTCATAAAGACAATTCAACGACAGATGTATAATGACTATATTTGACTGGTACATATACAGTTGTAAATTACCATACGTTTTTAAACTTACAGACAATCATAGTGTAAATATAGCAGTAAGTATATAGATACCAATATGTATGAAAATCACTCTTTGATGATAAATTACACACTCGTACACGGACATTTACATGCTTACATTATAATGGTGATTAACCTTTTGAGATGTTAATGATGTTGGTTTTTAAACAAAAACATAATTATGTATTAATGTAATATTACATAATTTACAATTTATTAACATTGTTTACAAAGGATAATTACCATGGTTTTTTTTTGTAGAAGAGAAGAAAAACAATCTATACGCACATGCACAATCAGTTATTATTTGTTTATTTATTTATTTTGTACAAAAATATGGAGCAAGTTAAAAAAAAATAAAGTTATAAAATTGTGATATAAAAATACATTCGTAACACGAATCGCTTGTTAGGGGAAGTCATCCATTGGTAATATCCCGGGTATAAGTTTTTTTACACATAACATAAGTGCAGAAGAGGGAATACAATTTTATATTTATTTTGTCAGAGTTACGAAGCACGATTCCTGCAAGTTTCTTTTCAATTTGCGAGTTGGTTCATCAAGAATACAATTTGTAGACATTTTTTTTTAATTTAAGGGATAGTATTCAATGTATATTTTGTGTAAGAATGCTTATAATATTATAGTGTTGAATGTTTATTTGAAGTCTTTATTGGTAGGTGTAGGATTTGGTTAGATATAACCAGGAGCAACAGTAATGATGCGAACAATTTTATTGAAGAAAGTTTGAGGGTTTATTCGTACCCCAGATCTGAATGTAATAGGACCACTGACCAGGTTGTCAAACAATGGTTGTGTACACGATTATTTTTAATTTAATTTTAGTTTGAACTTTGAGAGACGTTTGAAAGGTTAAGTCTAATGTTGGCCACATTTATTTTGTTTTCTTGGGGGGACCCAAGTTAGAGGTTTGTCTGGTATAATAACAAGATCTTTTGTTTCGTTGGAAACATGAATGGTTAAATGGTTTAATTTTACTGAGGGACATAATATATCAAGACGAAGCGAGAAGGTGACTGGGCGGTGTTGACTTGCTCTTATTTATTTTGATCATCCAGTTTTGCACCTAGCTTCAGTGAGAATTGAATGATATTGCAAATTGTGTGCAAATACAACCGTAGTAATAAGATTGTCTGTGGATAATATGATTATGTCATCCTAAAGAGTAACTAAAAGTATGTCAGAAATTAGAGGGATATCAACGGTACAAATGTTACATAGGTAATAGATCACTAATTTTAAAATCCAGCCATCGTACCCTGTTAAAAGCCAGGTCAATATCTAGAAAGAGCGCATTGGAAAATGTCTTTCTTTCTAAAGCCGAGGTATTTGTATCACTGAGTCGATAAATTTGTATATTGTTAAGTGTCTCCGAACAATTTGTGTTAGATACAGTTTGGTGATTGTGTAAGATCTATGTTAGAAATGATAAATTTCATCGATAAAAAAAATTTAAACTAGTGAATTAATGAATTTATAATTATATTATTTATCTCATCAATAACACAATAGATCAATAAAAAAAAAATAAACATCATAAAAAAGGGTTGAGTCTGAGTTGTTTTACTACAAAAAATTAAAAATTAAAAATGTGGTACCTTATGGTTCAAGTGTCGACGTTGAATATTAAGTACCTACATTATATAATTGTATTTATATATTATTCATATTATATTATTCATTACTTATATAATAAGTACTTACATTTGGACGTACGTTTTATTACAATCGTTTACAAAAATGAGTTGCTGAACGTAACAAATATTACAGATATGTCTAAAAATAGTTCTTTGGTTGGTCTTTTGTATGAAATGTATGGGTTCGTCAACATTTATTAGAGATCATAAATATTAGGTTATGTTTAAATAAGAAATAAATTTGAAATATCAACTTTTGTTGTTATTAAGGTTTTTAATTTTAATTTTAAATCGTTATAACGATCATTTTATAGTATTTAGTTATTATTTATGTTTATGCAATCAAATATTTACAGCTACAATTAAAAACATTGGTTTTAAAATAGTTATCGGGTCAAAGTGGTGAAACTTTTAAAGAATTCCTTATTCGAATTTAATGTGTTTAGAAATTGGTTTATCACCTAGCTATATATTCTTTATCATATGGTAAAACTGTATAAAGGTACTTAAAGTATACAAAATATACTTGCACATATTATTTAAAACACTTATTGAAATTACACCCTTAAATATACTTTCTGTTACCTTAATTTAAATTCTTCAAATTACATTATATTTAACGATTTAACATATTTTTAATTTGCATTGTATCAATAGCAATTTTTTTAATCACATCCGTTACTAAATCAATACTAATACAGTTATAATATCCTATTATGATATTATAACACAGGGTTACTTTCTATAGTGTAATTGGTTATTAAAAAATGTAAATTTTATAAACTTGGGAAACATATTTTTGGCTTAAGGACTTTAAAAGTCTAATCAAAAGTTTATCAAGTAACTTTAAACGCAATTATAATTTTTATTTAATACTTATAAAGAATAAATGGTATTTATTAAAAATTTAAAAAAATATTCAATGTAATTAAAATTTTTATTTTGACCTTTATTTGGTTTATTTGATTTATTTTTTATTCTTAAATAAAAAGATGTTATTGATAGCTTACAGTAATTCCAATATATTGTTAAAGTAACTTAAAACTTTTATATATTACCTTTTTGATGCCGAACAATTATTGCAATATCATTCAAGTATAAATATTTATATAAGTTATACATTAGATAGCTATGGGCTCTTTTTCTTTTTAGTGAATTTTAACAGAAGTCACCGAGATTGGACATAAATCACAACTGCCCATCAATCAAGAACATTTAATTTATTCAGTCTGATTCATAAAAATGTAATAAATTGATAAAAAACAATACAAATTGTATAGATATACAAATTATACAATAAGACACATTTAAAACACAACATCGATCAATTGGTAAAATATAGTTGAATTAATTAACATACTTACATATTATTCAAGGCAAAACTATAATTTGTGACAAATTATTACAAATTATTTGTCAACTGTGTTGACAGTTAAATCTCATGCCAAATAAAAAGTATTTCAATTATTCAAAACGGAAATGTATTTTTTTTTAATTTTTGGAAGGAAGAACAAGACTTTCTGAATCTTCTGCAGCTATTTACTTGACTATTCTGTTATATTTATTACTATATTGCATACCTATACTTTATTTGACTCAATTAATTTTTACACCACTTCAAACACTATAATGAAGTAATTAAACATTTTAATAAGATAATACATTATTTTAAAATATTAACCAAACGATTCCATTCTTAAATCACAGAGTAAAAATAAGAACACAGTGTTTTGTTATGTATAAATCTGTTTTTGTAATTAATAATAACATTTACAAAAAATATTAGGCAACTCATGAAGTTTGAGCGAACTCAAGAGGCCATTGGAAGCTTTTAGTTTGCTGAAAACTTTTCATAGGTCTCCATTAGAGAGCGCCAGTTCTGGCATAAACTAAGCTCATAACCGTATTACAATATAATACATTGGTACCTACATAGTACATATTATTGTTGTTATACTTATCTACAATTTTCATCGAGTAGATTAACATAAATTAAATTCGATGAAAAATGTCTAATATTAACATAGTTATAATGCTTATAAGTTATAAGTTATATTAGCATGTTATATTCTATTGATTGTACTCTGCAGTACCTACAATAATAAATTTTAATATATATATTGTCAAATGAATATATTATTTGAACAATACAATATCAATTAAATTATTTTGCAATTATTTAGTTATTTTATCTCTTTAGTTAGGGAAATCACTAACAAAATAAAAATAGTTTGCTTTTCTAACTTTCAAAGTTACCTGCCTACAAAAATAAATTTCTGACATAAAAAATGATTTATTAAATATGCTACAATTTTTTCTAGAAAAATTATGGGCGCTCATTTAAAAGAAAACTTATCACTCTATCATACAGCTAATATAAATTCCTAGCTCCAATCAGAATCTAAATTAATGGCGTAATTACGCTTTATAAGTAAACAATTATAAAAACTCAATAACTGTAATGAGATTAAATAGTTATATTTTGTTTTTATTTTGTTTACAACTAATAACCAAAAATCAATACCTACGTATTTTAGTTCAAAAAGATTGAACCAAAATTGATTAAATTATCCATGCAAACTTAAATTTTTTTTCATATATATTTATTTAAAATGTATAATTATGTAGAAAATTATACTATATCACATTTTTTTAAAACTCTTACATGCATTAGCCCATTATTGTTAAAATTAACCCTGACAAAATAAACTTCTAATGAAACCAAATATAATGTGAAATTATAAATAAGAATTTACAAAAAAAGAATTATTACAGTTTGTTTTACATAGTGTGTTTATGTATGTATTTGTTATCTATAAAATGTATCATTCAAATTTTATTTTACTTAGAATAGTTTATTTATTACAGTAATAAACAAGTATCAAATGTAAATAAAGTTACTATTCTGTAGTAATGTGTTAATGAATATAAAAATAAATTTAACTTAACAAGGGGTTTTCTTTGTTCTATACCTACTTAGAGCTGTGAAAATATACTGCAGAGTTATATACTTGTTTAAAAGATCAACTTAATTTACACTTAACGGATTCACGTTTATTTTTTGTTTGAAAATAATTTTCTAAATATTCGATCATTCTTGAAATTTAAATTAATTTTATTCGTCGTTTATAAACAACATAATACTATCGTAAATATGTCAATTTTTTTATTGATATTAACCACGGTTTGAACCCGGTCCTATAGCACAGTAATTTTGATTAACTGTGTTCACATGTAGCTTACATTTTATTTTTATTTTGTTTTTAACTGTTCGTTTTTATTTTTATTTTTTATACGTCATAATAATTCAATTCGTCTTGTATCAACTATACACCTATGTATATTAAATGACCAATAAAAAAACATGTTATTGGGAATTATCGAATATTTTTAATTGAAAGTAGGTGTATACTACTTGGTGGCTATAGTTTATTGAAACGAAAGACAGCGAATAAACGATTTATATATAATGTGTTTCTCGTTTTTTATGGCCATAATTAACAGATACGCATTTATACATATTATTATGTATCTTTCTAAGGCATATTGATATTTTTCGGATAATAATCATAAATTAAATGTAGGTTTTATCCAAATAAGTAAAAACCATAATTTAAGACAACTGGCAAACTCAATCAATTATTATACTGGTTTCCAACATCCATGCTGCAATAATTATTATTGGCGTACTAATTTCATACTTCATGAGTTATAAATATATATATGTACGATATTACATCGTTTGTGTGGCTCCAAACGAGAATATTCTTAAAACAAATATTTTTTATTGCAATAATCCACACAGTTAAAGAACGATTAGATACATACCATAGTATTTGTACATTATATGCACGAAAGGGTTGATATGCGGAGGCCATTATTTCTATAATAATTTAACAGTATAATTAAACGCATTAGTCTTACGAATATAGTAACCGTTCATTAAAACATCGTAAAACAACGATTAGTTTTTAAAACATTTAAAAAAAATGTATATTCTACCTAAAATATGAATGTACACTGGCTATCTGTAAAAACGCATGGTCGAATTTATCATATTATACTTAATAAGAATTCACCACGACAAGGCCTAGAAGTACTTATACAGTCTTACAGTTATACATTAAACATTACAAGTAAATTAAAACGTTTAATGTTTATTTTGATGATGTGCAAACGAGTGTAAAAAAAACACCATGGCTGTGATGCCTAAAAGAACCGGAATAATAGTTTAAGACGAAATTATACAGTAGGTAGTATAAATCTGT
Organism: Myzus persicae; assembly: GCF_001856785.1. Lineage (NCBI taxonomy): Eukaryota > Metazoa > Arthropoda > Insecta > Hemiptera > Aphididae > Myzus > Myzus persicae. Next base: position 145,168 of record NW_019103943.1, read on the forward strand.
TTACTTCAGACAGCATTTTAATATTAGATGTGCGTGATTAAACGTGAGTAGTCTTGCATTTTCGTATTGCTATTTCCAAAAGGTGTATACCTACGTCTGTAGAAACTTTGAAGTAAATAAATTATGTTATTGATTTATTTTGATTTGTAGAAGTTTACATTTAGTTTCTTAAAAATCATGTCCAAAAATCTAAACTCAAGTCAAACGTAAAGTCATAAAGTAAAATTTTAAAAAACACGAGTTTTTTATTATTCTTATCATTATTGTTTTTAATTATTGAAATTTAATTTCCGTTGTCAAACAGTTCTGAAAACTTTTCACACCAGAGAATAATAATACATTTTTAAATATACTTTAACCTTTTTGTTTGGGCTGTAATTCTACAGCGTATAATTAAAAGTAAGTTCATCCGTTATTGATTGGCTCATTATTATTTAACCATCGATTGACCCACGATATTTTAAATTTTGCATTAGGTATTAGTAAAAATTAATCCACATAAATCCACAATAGCACAAAACACAGATTTTTTACAAAACTTTCACGCCATGGACATTTTAAAGTTTAAACTAGAGGTATTAATAAATTATTATAAACATCTGCTGTATAAAATAATAATATATCAATTATTGAAAATAAAAAACAAACACTACCTTTAAAATATATCATAACATCAAAAACCTAACCGATTTTCAAAATGTTATATACCAGGTGATTCATTAAGAATTCTCACCCCCCCCCCTTCCAATTTAATTTTAATAAAGAATTTATACAAACTCTGATTTTAGACATTTGCGGGTATACTGCTAAGGACCATATTTTCAAATTCTTAGATTTTTACGTTATTTTGGGGTGATCCGTAGTTATTCACTTTTTTCAAATGATAACCATAATATTTTAAATGTAAACTTGAGAAGCAGGTGATGTTTTGAAAAAAGTTTTTGTTAAATTTAGTATCTAAATTAGAACTTTAACATGAATAAATTAAAATAAATAAATTAAAAACATTATTGTAATTTAATTAAAAATAAAATAAAATATTAATTTATATTAAGAATAATAATCCTTAAAAATTGTTTTACGAAACTATAAATATATTATGTAATATTTAATCCAGTAAACTTATTTTACTACATTTTACAAAATATATAATTTAGAATTGCTTACTATAATTTCCAAACCATGATGGCCATAATCACCCATATCTTCCATACCTATTACCATGAACATATTATTCTTATTTCTTAGTAAGCTATGATAAATAATTAAAAAAACTACTAGTTTGAATTTCAATTTGTATGAATCAACATCTACATACATTAAAAAAAAAATCAGCTTCTTAATAATAAAATGGGTGATTCTCATTTGAAAGAAAAAAAGTATGTATCACCATTAAAACTCTTAAATGGTATACAAAATCGAAATATTTACAAACAAGGCCATTAATTAATACTAAAGAAATGACAAAAATCAGAATTTTAATAAATTATAGAACAATTGTATAAATGGAAATATAGAAGTGATAATGGTTAGTAAATCACTGTGTATATTGATGTATAATTCAATACAATTTTTTTAATTTTTCATCTGTTTACTGATATTAATAAAGCAATAATTAGTACCTATCTCTTATTCTTTTGTGTACTTGGATATATTTATAATTTCTGTCCAAACATAAACGAGTGCTGGGATGTGGAGTAATCGGTGCACCACAGTATAGTGATAATAATGAATTTATATAATATATATATATGCTAATAAATAATAACACAAGTATTTGAACAATCACTAACGACTGGTGATAAAATTTAAACTTTGAGAATCTCGGGATATTTGCAAGATTTGTGATGAAGAAGTCACTTTATCCAGGCTTGCTTTATCCAGAATGTTGCAGTAGTTTACGATTAATCTGTTTTTTCCATATGACGCTAAATGTTATAATATTAAAGCCTTAATGGAATCGGCGTCAAATTGTTTATTATAAATTATTATACAATTCATTTTTTAGAAAATCCGTCATAATTTTAATGATGTATCTCCAGCTGGTTTCTACTCTCAATCTCGTCAGCCACAATACAAGTATTATTATTATAATTTATAATTATAATTTTCCGTTTTTTTGGCACATCGCAAGCATCCAATTTGTGTTCCAACGTATAACATGATAGTATATAGAATATTACAGGTAGTTATTTTATTCCGTACAACTGTACCTATAATATAATAATAATATAATACACAGCAGTCTGTACATAACGGAGCGTATTGTATCGCATAAACACAATAATTGTATTTATAAATTAAGTTTTAAAACAATTCACAATGTATAATATATTATATAGGTATAAGGTACAACGACATGCGCGTTGTAAAACAGCTGCATTATGCAGGTTGTACCTACACGGTTCATGTTACTGCTTACACGAAAGACGAAATATTCCGAAACTGTGAATAAATTATCACTATAGGTACATATATTTCGAGCACAACAAGAAACCACTCCTTTATTGCACTGCACTGTAAGTTGTTGCACATTTTTGTCTGTGCCGACCAAATTCTCACAGTGACCTCATGCGCGGCCGATTAATGGGTTCATTCGTGTTATAATGCAGAACATCGAATCACTATTTAAACATTCTAAATGCCAACGTTAAATAACAATAAACAAAAGTTAATAGTGCCATCAATTATTAGTGATGGAATGAATAATTGAATGAAAATCCACTCTATCATTTCTTATTAAAAAATCATTATCGATCGGCTTCGGTCGGTCGCATGCGTACTAGCCATAAAATATAGATACTTACCACCGTATATAACATTCATTAAACGATTGTGTTATTTAAAGGTATTACGATTAATAAAATATTATTGCGGCTTAAGTATACCTACCGTTGTATTTACCGTGTACAAACCACTACGGAACAATAATAGTATTGTAAACTGAAATTATTTTATTCCCATATTATTTCCAAGTCAATCTGTATTCAAGGAAATTAAAAGTATGATTACCTACCGTTGTTTGTAAAGACATAAGTAAGTTTGAAACTTTTCGTTCAGATACAAAATATTACAAACCGATTCACATTAAGTATATATATTCTATGTCTTAACCCTCAGGGATCTTTTATAAATTATAATAATAACAGTCATTAGCCTTCAAACTTTTAATAGCATATACAACAACCTGCCACGTGTAGGAAAGTTATTACATTTAGCTCGTTCTTCAACCACCCTACCCTATGCACTCATACTCACCACTCACCAGTTACAGGGTCAACTGATAACCTCTTACCAATGGAAATCGCTAAAAATACAAGTTTTGAAATGTGCCTAATTTTTTAGGTAAATAAATTGTAAGAACTCATAATTTCAATCAACTTGTTCACCCAAATAAAATAACATACTAGCTGCGCTCAATACTAACACCTAAACAACAAGCCTACCTTTCATGACCCCCGTGATGTTCTTATACAATGAAACATAAACAAATATAATATAAATTATGTACATAAATAAGTAAAAACATATCTATAGTTAAAAAAGTTCAACGTTAATAACTATGACGTATTTTACGCTATAAGTTTATAGCTATTATTTATTATTATTATTGTTATTATTTTACTATATTTATTACTACCATTAGATGAAAATAAATAAATTGCTATCGTTTATTCCGTATGCTAAGAAATGTATTTATATTATAAATTATCAATAAGTTTAGATGACTAAGACATTAAGTTGTTGAAACTTTAAAAATAATATAAATAAAGCAACGCAAAAAATTATTACTTAAATGGAGAAATAATACTGCGGTGTATAAACTGCATGCGTAATACAGTTGCAATTCTCGCGTGACCTTTTTTCGCCCGTATGGCTTCTCCGAGCCGTCTTAAAGTCGTCATTTCAGACGTGGATATTATATTGTATACACGTGAGTGTAATTTTTAAATATGGAAGACCCATAAAGGTATCCATGTTGGAACATAAAAAATATATAATGTTCACGTGTAGATTAACATGCGTGCGTCTTGTCCTTTGCGTGAAAATAATGAATCGATTAATGACGTGGGTACGTCATACCTTTATACTGTGTATTTCTGTCTATATTATTATAATAGTTGTATAATACAATACATATAATTTTAATACATTTATAATAATTAACTATAACATAATGCTATGTATTATTGTAATGCACTGCAGATAACTGTTGAATAAAAGAACGTTTATTATTACGTCAATATACTGATGAGATTTTAAGTTGATTTAAAAACCATCAGTTCGAAACTAAGACGCCATACAGACCGAAAGTCAGACAGATCAATATATATAGGTGTGTAATAGAATTGGAAATACATTTCGTACCGGAGTCACAGGCGTGCGCCCGTCCACGGAAAAGTTGAAACGACCACGATTTGTTCAATTGATCGGTATCTCTCTAGTCGAGGATATAGAATATAGATATAATGTATACGTAGGTGAAATACGGTTTTACAGGTATGGTTTATTATATAGATTATCCGTGTAGGTCCTGGTTGGTCGTATAATACGTATTTCACTATTTACTTACACGTACAGTGTACACCTATAACAAATTTGGAGATTTTACTTTTAGTCTGTAAAATAATTAAACAGTGAATACCCAACAGTATGTGTAAAATTAATAGCCATGGCCATATACTTTATTTAAAATGCGATAACACTGTTGTTGCGAATCGGCAAAAATGTTTAGTCAAGTTTTTTTAATTATAAGATCTTGTCTATATAAATCTGTTTCAGAGAAACCTATCAGATTTTTAATTTCAAACCCATGGACCAAAAATCAAACTTGCCGGTTTGGTTAATTTTTTTTTTCCATTAAATGTCCAGAGCAGCTTACATAATGAAATCACTTCATACCGATAACTCCAATAATATTGGAGTTCAACGAAAAACTGCACTTCAAAAATGTCGACAAAGTTTTAATTTGTATTTAAATTCTAATATTCAGTTCGCAATATTATTTAAAATTGATTTACTGGATATAATAATATGATCACTCGTCCTTTGATTTCGACGTTTAACATTATAGTCTATGTATTATGTCTACACGGATGTTCACCATAACGTAAACGTCTGCTGCACAAACCACAGTGCCTGCGTTTCTCAAATATATTAGTAAATGTAATTATGGGGCCAAGCAATGTGCAAACAGTTAGATCCCCTTGTAGTGATGTGTCAAAGAAAAAAGGTAATGCAGTTATTATAATTTTCATCTGGTTTTGGAATTTATGTTTTTGGGAGGGGAGAGGGGGGGGGAAGAGTAAAGATCTGTCCCGTAAAAAACTGCGCTTTGATCGTTCCACCGTTTACGCAAATATATTATATTGTAAGAAAATTATTTTCTTCGTCTTAAACGAAACGATATAAAATATGGACTCATTCTCAGTGATGGGTTTTAAACATTTTTCTGGGAGCGTCCCGAAAAATAATAAACGTATTTCAAAGTTATTATTTATATTAATGTAGTCTATATTAATTACAACAAATCTAAAGTCATATATTTTATAACATAAAATAATTAAAAATTATTGTTCAACATATTATTTTGACGTTTGGTGGTAGGGGGCTCCAGTTCCCCTGGACCGCTCCCCGCCCACCGTAATTCCGTCACTGCGTGCGTTGCACTCAACAAGTGTTTGACGAATATTACACGCGCCTTCTGCATGTGTAATGTTATAGGTTGACGACACGAAGGCGTCTTAACGGTGCTTTAACGTTACGGTCGTCCCACCACCATTATAATGGTACACGACGTGGAAATCCTACACGGCTACACCCCAACGCGTATTCGCAGCACCCCAATAAATTAGTGTACACATCGCACCCCACAGGTGTGTCGCTCTCACCCTTTGAAAATCTGATATTCGTCAATTTCTTATTTGTATATTATATAGGTATATGTGTGTATTATGTATATTACATATTATTATAATATATAATAGGAACGACAATATGTATTACCTACATTGTATACTACAGATCGATATTTTATCCCATCATGTTATTATATTGCCCATAGTATACTCGGGTTCTGCAATTTGTAATCTGTAAACGATTCCAAAGGTAAACGAACCTAAACCTATATATAATGTATATAATAATAATACCACTCGTGGTACCGGTGGTAATATAACATAACGTGTACATTTTACTAAAAAAAAATTCCCCGGCACGTTTTTACATCCTGCCCAACTGCCTATTATACACAAACGTTTTTAAAACGAATTTTATTGTTTGATTTCCATTTTCCACACGCACATATTTTATTCCATATTTAGCACTTCCCTGGTTATTATATTATTGTTGTATTATTGTTATTATTTTCCTTCGATAATAATTCTTATGTGATATATTATTTGACAAACACCTCGTCCACCCGATTGCGGATGCTCGTACGTGCAGCCTAACCAACGAAGGATTTACATATATTTTTGGCACCCAGCTCCGTTCTATAATCCACGTGTGTAGTCTTCCACTGTATTGGTGTTATACCTATACATTATAAACGTTGAAAGGTGAAGGTTTGGGTAGTAAAAACGGCAGAAAATATATTACAGCACTGCCAGTTTTCACAGACGCATTTCATTTTTTTTCACAAAATCACATTTTGATTATAATATCTATTCACAGCATTAAACAAATTTGTTTTATAAAACATCATACATTTAATTCAGTATGTTATTATAAAAAAACAAAATCAATATTTTGAATAAATTCAATCATCAGAACTATCAGTACAATTTCGTTTTAAAAACACTATTACGCACTATAATAATAAATTAAACTATTTACTTTCTTTTTAGAAATCACGGGTAGAATTTAACTTTAAATAGTATATTCCAAGTTTTATCTTTTACACAACTAATAAGATACATTTTAAGAATCAAAACTTATTACGTACACTTTGGTTATTAATAACCTAAAATAATAATATATATATACATATATCTGATAAAATATTTAAATGCATACAATAGGTGGATTATAAGTGATTATTATGTTTCGGGTATAAATAACAATATTACTATAAAATATTTTAATATCACAATAAATGTACTGAATGTTTAATGAGTAAATGGCAGTATGAAAAATATAATTTAAACCTAATAAGAGAAGAAAAATCTCATACTATATAATTATATTCGCAGCAGTTAGATGAAATTTAAAAAATACTCTGTTACGCCCGCTCAAGTGTTTGTTTTTGCAACTATTTGTGTATCATTTAATATATTGCAGCAGGTATTTTTGAGATTCGACTTATGATGAACTGCTTCGATGGTTAAATAGACATGAGTACCTACTATACTATCTGCCATTGCACACAATACACATTACAGCACATATTATGTTGTATGCCAGTGTGTATAATATTATGTACTATGTTAATCCAAAGTCGCTAAAATTCCGACGTGAGTCGAATATTTGGTTCAATAGAAAAAAAAACAAAATCTGGCGCCCGTCGTGTATATATATCATAATAATAACAATAATAAAATCTGTCTGTCTGGTTTTTATAATACGCGCCCGATAATATGTGTCGAAGAAAAAATATAAAATAACACAAACTGCACGTATAATAACATTGGCGTAATGGACTTTGCACAATGTATTTATATACGAGCAATAATAATAATAATAATAATAATATAAAGAATACGATACATACGCATATGTGTGTGGCGGGCGTAATATGCAACGCGTATAATATAATATAGTCTATGATGGTATTATTATTGCCCCCGGGGCCTCCAATAACGGTCGGACCCGACGGAAATATTATTTCTATTTTGTCAGATGTAAAGAGAAATTTTCGCTTAGTAAATTATTCGGATGAGGGGATCTTACAAGGGTTTTGTTTTTTTTTTCCTATTTTTTTATCGACCATTTTTCGCGCTCGGCGATTCCGAGCGGGACGAGGCGGCGGTGAGATTTCATGTAATATTATTTATATTATATTGTTATTAGTTCGTGGACCATAATAAAACAATATTATATACGGTCAATAACATACATATATACATATAGCCGCTCGCAAACATGCCGATAATTAATTGTCTTTATATAGAGAGACGCGCTTGTAACTGTGTCCGCCGCTTGTTACTTTTGTGTCGGACGTGATGTGAATGAACCCTGACAAGTCTGGGAAAACAGATGTGTTTACCCGGCGTTTCTAATGACAATTTTTATAATTAAACAGATATTTAACAACAGCCATAATATAATAGTACCCACTACGTGAGTTATATTATACACATATATACATTTATAATATATATATATAAATAATATAATAGGCATATATTATGTATATTATATACCACCGCGGGTATTAATATAAAACGACGTTTCGTCTGATGTAAATAATAAACTACATAATATACGCTATCGTACTTAAAGAAACGTTTTTTGTCTCGAATACTCCATGGTTAAGTCCGTGAAATGTATATTATACTGTTTTAATATTTATTTTATCGTTAAAACATTTCAGATAAAACATTTTTTTTTTTGTTTTTTGTTTTTTTTTGCTTTTGATTTTTTTGAACAGTATACGTAGAAGTAGAATATTTCAAATGTTTTGTCTATCTATGTGTTCAAACGTGGCAGTTAAACAAATTGTTGAATACATTTCATTAAATAATATTTTACTGTCCAAATATATGTATAAAACTAACACATATTTACCCCTAAAATTATTATATAAATACATAACAATTTACATTTTACATTTGAAAACAGCATTTCTGGTAAAAGAATTTTATACAATTTTAATTAACAATAACTAAAATAAACGATTTTTTTAATGCAATCAATTTATTGATGTGTTAGTTTTCATTTATTTAACGCAACAAAAAGTAAAGGATTTAACACGAGGGGTGAGGCTGTTTGAACCCGATATGAAAATTGTACAAACAAATACTCTTACATTGATTAATATTTTTAAACATGATTTAAAGTTTGAAAATGTATGTTTCAAGTATACAACAAGTATACCTACGGTAAATAAAGAAAAAAGTTGATACAAGATGGTAACAAGCATAAGAGGATGATAACACTCTTTTTAAAATCGTAAAAATAAATTTCTAAGAAATTTATTACTTCCTTGGACATTATATTACTTTTATGTGTACAATTAATGTTCATAATATAAAACGTTATTTAGATATTATAATAGTATGGCCGTAAATTTACGAATATTACAATATTCATCATTATTAGCGTCCGTAACAATGCTTAAGTGCGCCAGTAGATAATACGTTTTGTATATAAGAATTCATAAAAAAAAAAATAAGTGCTCAACACACGACCTCCGTACACAGAGGACAACTGTTGGCCTAGTAACACCGACCAATCTCATTTAAGGCGTATATCGTATAAGCTAGGCGAATATCGTTGACGAAAAAATATTGGATTTCTCGTCCATCGCAATAATGAAAAATCGCTCTGTAAACATGCTTTTTTATCCCATAAATATTTAATGCACCCTTATATGTAATGTGACGTATAATATAAGGTAATATCAGTTGCAGTGTGGTAAAATAATCCTTGTTGATGCGAATATAAATATAAAATAGTAGATGTATATAGGTTCAAGGGGAATAAGATAATATTATGTGCAAGTACAAACCCACGAGTCGGCACCCATATACGTATATAATATTATATTAATATACGGTTCTATGTGTATTTAACCCTTTTGGGTATTCGTGGGAAACCGTCCTACCCTTATGTATATTTCAAACCCGCAGATTTTTTAGTCTTCACTTAAAAATAGATACATGTTTCTGTCGGTTTTTTCGTCACAGTGTTTTTTTATTTTTTTTCACAATCCCCAGAGATTAAGTAGGGTTTGGTGAACCCTCACCACGCGCAATCCAAACAATAATCGTGGTACTTTGATGTGGACGGTTTTTTTTTTTAATCTTAAAAACAAACTACGTTTTACCCGGAGTATGAAATCTAAGTAAACTAAATAAACCATAATTTTGTGTTGCTTATTTTGCGACTAGTATATGAACGTATTAATAATATTATATAATAAAGTGTATTACTAAAATAATTTATCGAGTAACTATTAATAATAAATGCCTGCGTATATATGAGCTTATAGAATGTAAAATGTTTTTTTTTTTAATTTCGACCATCAATTAATATTTGGACTACAATGCTAGATCAATATCTTGTATGGCCTTAAGCTAACTGTATTTCGAGTCTCCCTTTGAACATAATATAAGACTACAGTAATAAGTATGTTTCCATCATTAAAAAAATTAACATTGATAACATCGTCTATACTTGTATGATTAATAGCTTTTAATTATTTTTATAAAAGTTAAAAATATGGAAAATAATCTATACGTATCTTTATACTTGTAAATTATTTTTCGACACAGTATGTAAAAAAAAAAAAAATATTAAAAATTTAGCTCGGATAATTTATATTTATTTGATAACATCTCTTTTTACGGAAGCTTTACTAGGTATGAGAGATCGAAACTCATGTAGAGCATTGCTCCTTCTCTCCAGCTCAATTTATAAACAAAATATAATTTAATAAAACGATTTTATCATTTGTTATCGTATAAAACTATAAAATATAAAACTAATTTAAAGGAAATTGAACAATATTGCTAAAATTAAATTTCATTCATAATGATGTATACTATAATTGTAATTTGAATCATTTGCTTACATAAATATTTAAAACATTAAATTAATTGTAGTGGTAAAAACATTCCTCAATAAAATAAACAAATAAAGTATTTAAAACTTAAAACGTTTAATATATTATCTTACCTGCACTGTGCAAATAATGCACAACATTATTAGATCTTTATTGATATTTATAGAACATTTCAATTTGCTTATATGTTATTAAAATTCTAAACGTTTGAAAAGTGAAGGTACGCGTTGTTTATATAAGCTCATGAACAATGCATTCATTGTTGTAATCCGTCGAACAGAAATTAAGATTTCATCAAAAAACAAGTATAGATGTGTACCGAATCAGTCTAACGACATCTAAAGACGTTTATAAAAACTTAAAACTGCAATATAATTTGTTCAATATATATTAAAATATCATGATGACTATTCATATTTTCGATGTGAATAAAAACAAAAAAATTATCAGAAATACGATACCTAGTGAAAATACCGGAAAGTACCAAGTAGTAAGTACCAACAAAAATGCTAATATATAGATACGCCAGAAACTATCTTAAAAATACAAACAAAACATTAATAGAATATTATAACATAATGATGTAATGAAAAGCCATCTTGAAGTTGAACTGTTTTACTCAGGTATTTCTGAATTTTTCGGTACGCCTAAAGAAGATTTTATATTATATTTGACCGACATTTAATGTTCCCTTCTGTACAACGGGCGTCAAAGGATGGCGCACTTCTACGACCTCGATCATTAGGTTTTAGGCTAAATTCAGTGAGATATCGCCTATCGTCAAATTTAAATAGGGGAACTAAATCTTAATGGCCGTTAACTCAGGCTAACAAATAAATATTTTGTTATTATTTCAATTATAAATCACTTATATAATTTTTAGTGTTTAATTGTAGTCAGTGGTTGAAGATTGTCAAACCGAAAGACCACAGTAGAATTTATAGTGTCTCGTTGCGTGAGAGACTAATACAATAGACAGAAATATATATATATATATATATATATAGTAATACTATGGTCATGAATGGTTTTGTTTGGATGGTGACAAATCTCCATCACTTATTATCTTCAGTGAAATTTGTGACGATGAAGCAGACAGTATTGTACGGACGTGTATATAAGAAAAATTCCGGGTTAAGCTGTTGTCACATTATGTTATGCTTGAAAAACATGAACAGCACGAAGTACACTTAAAAATAAAATAACTCTTCAATGTTTAAACGTTATTGATACCACATATGTGTTGTTTATAGAAGTATTGGTACTTACCTAATAGTATGCTTAGTATTGTTATAAAACGTAATGCGTATACATTTTAAACAGTTTTTTTGAAATCATGTAACCCAGCTCAACATAATTATGCAATGAAGATGTATTATAATTATTATCATTTTTAGTTTTATTACATGATTTAAAAATTATTTCAGTAAACAAAATTCCCAAGATGAAAAAGTAGCTTATTAAAAACTTTTTAAAAGATAAATTTGAACAAAACTTTTATGGGCTAAAAGCATTATTACTTGGAATTCAACATAAAACTGGATGTTTGATGTTTTTGTTTTATATTTCTGACAATAATTTACAAAGCTTAGTGAAAAAAAAAGTTAGATGGTAGGCAATTAAATACATTCATAACAATAAATATTATACATTTAGACCTATAATTGTATTAATTTACATTATTATTTTTATGTTATCATTCGATATTAATAAATGTAAAATACGTTTTCTTAGTATGTACCTATAATTTATTTTGGTGTAGAGGGTACGCAGTGTTACATAATATTATTATAACAATAATTATCGTTTGGATAGAGCCCTACAGTTAAATTAGCTGGTTTTTTTTGTACTTTCGAGGTTGAAGAACGATCTTCAAATCGCCTAGTAAATCTAGCCAACAGGTATTTACTCTGATAGTAGGATTAATGTCTGAATTAGCATTAAATATATATTTATATTATGTGTAGCCATATTATGAGGTAGGTTGTATTATGTAATGATACATATTATATGCTAAAATCTATATCAAATAGTGCTAAATGTCAAAGATGACTTTTCACTCTTGAATTTGAAAACAATTTTGATTTAATAGAACAATAAATGGAATAAAAAATAATATTAAATTGCCAAGTATTTTTTAGAAATGTGAGAACATAGTATATTTGAGAATTATTATAGTATCACAAATGTACTGACTATTTTGTATGTAGATTTTTAATTGACTAAGTATTAGTAGGTCTTTACATATGCAATGAACGACATGTAATGGACACTCTCATGGAATTGTATACTTTCATCGTTAGAACGATGGTACATTTCGAATCAAATGCTTTAGGTAATTATGTTTATTGTTTATCGTCTAATGGTCCGATGTGTTATGTTTAAGGTACAAGTTGATATTATTGTAATATAGTTTCATTTTATATTGAATAAAACGATTTTGTTTTACAAAATATCTTTACATTTTTTATTATATGACAAATTTTCACTAAGGTATTAATAAATAACGATAACGAATTAATGGGAAAATGAAATAACTAAAGATCTGTGGATGGTAATTATTTTGATAGATAGCAAGGTACACGTAGTAACACGGTCCACTAAATGTTAGAGTTTAAAACACCAAATTTATATAACACTATTGTAAATTCTAATACGTCAAACTTTGCATGATAACTAATTGTATACCCATTACGGACGATAACGATAGAATAGATTTGTGAGTAGAACTTTTAAGTTATATCGTTGGTAAAAAAAACAAAATGTACGACCCGGACGGCGGACAAGCATCCCCTAATCGTATTATCATCATCCGGTTGAAGCAAAAAAAAAAACAAAAAAAAAAAAACGGTTTCTCGCAGCACTGGCCTGGTTATATAGGTTTGTGCAGATTCTCACGCGTTTTGCCTCATAATTTATTGCGACGACGACGTAATTTGACCCAGATAACACGGTGTCGGCCAATCTGCACGCGTCGCGCCGCACTTCGTACGACATACACCCGACGACTATAATAACGACGACCACGTTCATGACGACGATGATAATGATAATGATAATAATAATATTAATATTGTGGTCGGCGGCGTGGGACTGCTTTTCACGCGATCTCGGTTTAAAATTACAAATCATTCATTTCGTCTATCATGGTTTAATTCGGTTTTGGCGCCAAACGATTGAGTAGATTTGGCGCCGTAATTGTGTTCGGAGAGACCGTCGTGTTGACAAAAGCGAATGCGTGTGTGCAAAATGTCCCGCAGCCTGCACTGTATAATGTACGGCTAGATTCATTGGCGTGTGTACCTGGTCGTATAACTTAAATATCATATTATGTTATATTGTACAGTCGATGGTATAATGTACTGACGAAACCGCCGCCGCCGCCGACGCCGCCACAGCAGTTTTTGCCGTATACAATATATATATATATATATGTATAGGCGTACTGTTGTTTCTTGACCAAAGACTACATATTATTATTATGTTATTATATTATAATGGTTATTATTATTATTAGTAGTAGTAGTATGATTATTACGGGTCGCGCCTGCGGCGGAGTGTTGCCATTTTTCGTTACCAATTTTCGTCGGTGACATTCAAAAGTTGTGTGTAGCTGATTTCCAGTCGGAAGTCTCGTCGCACATCATATCACTATTTTATCTTGTTGAACGCGTTTCACTTAATTGTATATCGTATACATTATACCCGAGTGATACGCATAATATTATAACATAACATTTTATAATTTGCTATATTATATTATACAGATGCAGATTCAGAAATTATGGACAATCAGTCCTCAACCTAAATATAATTTAGAGTTGTTCAACCGCACTTCATATTGCGTTTCTGGTAGACCGATAAGAAAATAAGACACATTTAATAAGTGTTTCATTTACTCAAAGTATTATAATATTTTAAAATGCCAAAAAATTAAAAAATTAAAAAATATCAAAAGTCATCTAATTACGATGCATTGAAATTTGAAATCACATATTTTTTAGGCCAAGATAACGATGATCGATTGATTGTATTTCACCATTTTCTCAAAGCCGGTCTTTTGAACCTGGATACCTTCCAAATAAAAGTTATATATCAAATATTGGTATTCTGAGATTCACGATAATGCATTAGCGTATTCATATTATAATATAATATACTGAATCCATTCGAAATGAATGTTTGGTGGAACCATCTGCAGCAGTTTACAATGGGTTGCCATTCAACCCGGTAAACCGGGACTTCCACGAAATTTTTACCATATACTGATATCCCAAAAACATATTCGGTACTTCTATAGAAGTATAATATAAGTCACAGTGGCAAAATGCGTTTGTATTGTTCAATGTTGGCAAGTTTATTTAATACTTATATTGTGGCAAGCAATTACGAGATAAAAGACTAGTGACAAATATTTTTTTTAGGTGTTCATTTTATAAGCTCATATGAAACAATACTATGTAATAAAATTTTAACTTTCTTCTGAATGTAAAATACTTTAAAACGTAGCCGATAGTATCTTTTAATACTAATATTTATTAATAATTATTAACAATTGTTATCTATTTTTCAAATGCTAAAAAAAAAATGTACTCAATCAACAACAAGTTAAGATAAAATACGTCAGTAAAACTTTACTTAATAAAAACAATAAAAACTAAATAATACAAATGTTAAAATGTTTGTTACATTATTAAAACTTATAAAGAACTAAAATGTAACTAGAATGTTATAATTTATCAGTTTTTAAAAATTTTATATTTTTGATCCAATTTAATTGACTATTTTTGCTGCCTATTCCGGATTTGTTTAATGTAATTTTTTCAACCCTGAATTTAAAAATAATTAATAATAAATAATTGATGAACATATTATATAATAATAATAATATTATTTTTATCATTATATAATTCAATAACTACTTATAATAATATAAATATTAGCTGAAAAACCCGGCTTCACCCGTGTGGATCTAGCTGAATCTGTTGACAACAATTTTATGGAAATCGATCAAAAACTGTGAATAATATGCATAAGGTTGATTATTTTTAGACCTTTGATGTTATTTAGTAAGTAGGTGTAAAATCCAACTTTGCACTGGACAAAATGAACAAACATAAAATACATAATAAAAAAAAAAATACATATAATTCGTGTAATTTATGAATTAAGCATAATTTATTATATGACGTAATATAATTGTATACCTACCGAAAAACGGTCAGTCCCAGAACACTGTACCGGTGAATAACACAGCAACACTGAATGTATCATTCTCAAAGTCTATATCCACAACACGTACTGATATTTCAAGTACGTACCTTCAGTAATAATATATACATAATGTTCTGTTCTAGACCATCAATCTCGTGTTGAATCTATACGCACGCCACCGAATGTTCAAGGTCCGGGATTAAGACGAACGTGTACCTACGAAAAACGACTGGTTTAGGCTTTGTGGCTTCATTGAAAACGATTCATATTGTTTTTTAGATCGCGGTCTTTGTTTCGATACGCAGCTGCTACTGCGGTGATTATCTTTCCAGTAAGATCCCGACAACTGACGAGTGAAAATTGTAAAGTTGTTACTACTTTTTATTCGTGAGTCTATTCGATTTTGAACATAGCTGCGAACGATCTTGTCCTGGACTGGAGTTCATTTATTTGACGAGACATTGATAGTGTTTTGAAATTTACCCATATTGAAAAATGTCGAATTTTCAAATGAGATGAAATTAGTTTATACGAACAATGTGCACTACTATAATGTTACTGATATTTTCAATTATTACACATATGTGTCACCCGTTAATATTAATATAATAATAGTGTTTAGTACCTACTATCTATATATTATAGGTAATATAAGTATAATATAAATTAAATACAAGAGATAAAAACTATATTGCTTTTATGTAATAAGTATGTCTGCAGAGTACGGCACATTAATATATTACAGTCAGTGGCTGATACAAAGGTCACTAGATATCATGCAATTCACACAACTTTCTTTTACCATATTAATTTTGTAATTATAGTAAGCTAAAATGGTTACCTAAAAAACCTTTTGATTGATAATGTCCTTGTTAGTTAATTATTTTTGCAGTAAGACTTTATGTTGGACCAAAATGTTCAATAATAAAAATAATTAGAAGATGGTACCCACAAGAATATTTGGAGTAACTATAATTATCTTTATATTAAACTTTTTAGTCAAACAATCATTTCTAATTATTATAAAAACTCTTACATAATATGTCATTTTAAGGATTTTATTAGACACATTAGATTCTGCCTTAAAATAATATTGAATACAAACTAAACAAGTTTCATTTCTGAGAAAATGTTTCCAGTATACAAACTTGATTTCAGATAATATACTGGACACTGCTCCAAATTCCACCATTAGGGTCTGGCTAAAATTATTCTGTGAATAAGACTGAGGCACTGACCGTGTAGCCACTTATATACATTATATAATATACTTGCAGGTTGTGATGGCTATGTTTACACCTAATGTCAGTCTAACATTAAAACTTGTTTCAAGGAAATAGCAAAGATAATAATATGTATATCCTGAATCAATCGCGATCGTATCTATATATTCAGTACCTACGATTATTGAAATTAAATACAGTGTCGAAATATATACGAATGGGCTTGTTATATTATTATTTCTTTTTTTTTATAATATATTAATTCAAAATGATATTGAAAGCTTTAAATACGTTATGCAATCATATCCAGACGTCCAATATAATATTGTGTTAACGTGCAGATAACTTTATGTATATAATAACATAATTTTATATTATAACTTATAAGCCGAAACGATAATAATAGTGCAAACTATAAATTCGTTTGAGTGATTCACCCTCCCATTAGAGAAAACGTTAATTTCAGTGTTCTCAGTTACTAAACAAGAAATACATACTGCTTCAATTTTCGCTCTCCCCTATAGGTAGTCTTCATTCAGTTCTCAGCCGTTTTATAAGTCACGTCAGTGATCCATCATTTTATTTTATCTTCTGTATAATATGTATAGTATATATACATATATTTAATATGTATTAACTATTTAGGTATATATTTTATATATATATATTTATATGTGATATATTCTATTCGATATGTTTGTTTTTAAAATAAATATTTTGTGAATAACACCATTTTAGTACTCAATACAATTTCTAACTTATCAATCACTCATCAGTAGTAATAGTACATAATATAAAAGTGGTAGGTTAATACAAATCGTAATGAAATAATTTTATAAAGTAGAAAATAGTAGAAAATACTATTGGGAAAAGGTCATCTTCTGAAATATATAATGATGTTTAGATGTGTGTGCCTCATAAAATATTGTAAACCAATTCTGATGCAACCTAGTTATTGCTGCAGGTACCTATAGCTCCCAATAGTCCTAAACAATATTTGAAATAACTCGCTATAATATTTACGCTGTCCTTCAGAGCGTCCTGCTACACTCTTGGTGTTGTGGGTGCAGTGTACGCGTGCATATGGTTTATTGATATTATACAATTTCTATAGTAAATTATTCTTTTGGCCATATAATAATATGATATAAAAATAATTTATATAGCACATTCCTATCTCGACTGCGGGTATAAAGTATAATGCAGCTCGGCTATGATTGATAATATCGTTTTGATATTTTTCCATACAATGGAAATCATCGTACACGCTCACTCGGTGCACACAGTGACCCTGCCCGGGCCGAGTATTTTTCTGGCCAAAACAGCCAAGTCATGTTTGTGGGCCGTGCCGTCACATCATCCGTGGTCGAGATAGCACGCGGCTCCGTTTTCTATGAGTACGACATGTTATCTGAAATTAAAATCTTAATTTAAATAAACACACAATTTTTTTTTCACTCTCAAGCATAATTTTCACGGGCCAATCGTTTCTTCTCGTTTTGCCCTCGGTTCGTTTTTTTTCTTTTTATTTATTATTCTTTATTTTTTTTATCGTTTTTGCACGATTTTGATTGTCCGAGTGCTATATGATTTACAATTGAAGCGCTTCCAAGTCGTTTGCGTCTAGACAGCGATTTCATGCGAATATCCATTCTTCGTTGCCATCATGTAAAACGTTTTTTACTGAAAATCTAAAATCCAATTATCTCTCACCTTACGCACGACGTACATTATTGACATCCATAAAAAAGGGTTCTTCGATTTTATTTCTCAGAGTAAGAAATAATAATAACAATAATAATAATAATGAAATAATCGCACACCGTCGAGCTTGTCAATATAATATTATCATTTTTACATAGGTATTATACTTCGTGTTGGTAATCGCTTCCTTTATCGTTGTTTTACGTTTATATAAGCTTGTAATTGCCGCAATATACATTTTATGTGATGTTTAATGTCGTACGTTAATATGCACGATGAAAAATATTACTGTTGTTTAATTGGCTTAAAAGAAAAATTGGCATATGAAGTAAAATATTGCAACAATATTATAATTGTCTATATCGGTTGAAAAATTAATCATAAAATATTAAATTATATTATAATAAGTACGATTATTAAAAATCTATATTGTAGTATTTCAAAGTAGGTAGGTACATAATATTATTATATAAATATACATATTAGAAGTTCGATATAGGATAAATCAATGTACCAAAGTGGTACAGATTTTTCAGTTACTATGTTAATCAACGTGGTCCAAAACGTTCTACCGGTTTAGTATGAAATTCGTCGACAGATCAGTATATCCCTCCCACAATTTATTATTACGATAATAAATTAACGTGATAGCAATATTAATGAAAAAAGTAAAAATCAACTTTAGGGAGGTGGATAATTGGTATTTCTCGATCACCTCGTCGTCGTGGTCAAAAAAGTAAACCGGCGTGTTTCGTTTATAAATCGGTTTGGAACAACTTTTTTTTTTAAATAAAAATTATTTACTTTTTAGGCAGAAATGTAATCCATTGTTGTGAATTTCTTATAAATCAATATTATGAATAACACCAAAATATTTTTAATTGATTGCGTTACCAACTTACTACTAATTTAATATAACATAAATGTTAAATATTTCAATCTCAAATCACCACAATAAATATTACAGCTTGACATAAAAATTGCTTAAAAAATCTACTACCTAAACCCAATGTCCTAATGTATATTATTATCAGTTGAAGTACGAAATGTTTTATTATTTCAATGCCAAAATATTAAAATATTGTATACTTTTTTACTTCGGCTTTAAACGAGTTTATACATTACATACTAATATACATTGTAATATGTGTATATTAGAAAAAAACCTTTTGTGAGTTTTATTATGATGAGTGACTTCTCGCCTTATCGTGAGTCTGCTTATTTAAATATGTATTTACTTTTTTTATGAAGGTATGTAATTTACCATTATCCCATACGCTCATATTGTGCCTTGGATAAGGTCAATAAAGATTCTACATTTCTTATAAACGAAAAAAAATATTATATAATAATAATATACATAATATAACAATTACTTAATGGTATAAAAAGATACAACTACATTAAAACAGTAAAATTGTGTGACATTTTGTTGGCATTACGCTCGTCAAATATGTGGTATATCGTGTGTAGGTATATTTAACTATATTATTAGTTTCTTAAAAGAGTTTACATCTTGATCATTGCGAGAGGAGTAAAAGTTTCAATTAAAAAAAAAACCATAACTAGACGACACGCACTCGTGAACGTGAAGAAGTGCATCTGGCATTAGTAGTTGCAATATGGAAAAACGTCATATTTTTTAGTACACGACACCGTCACGTATCGTGTTTCTGTATATACTTTCTTCCTCCGGTAATAAATTTTAAAAATATAACTCCCTGTTTTCGAAATCCTTTCCCCCTGACATCCACTATCCTGGAAAGGGTTGAGCAAGACCAACGACCCACATCCCTTCATCATATTTCGTTTCTATTTCGGTTACTTGTGATGGCGATAAAAAAAAAATGTGGTACCTAACCAGACACACGAAACATATTTTAATTGATTGTGTCGACAGATCTAGTGTTTTTTAAAATGTAATTGCTGTGTTAAGCAGTAACTATGGAATAAAAACGTATTTCTACATAAACTACAGACCGTTTGACGATTGCATTATCTACTGACTATACACGACGCATTATATTATTATATTCGTTGTGTTATTTCTAAAATATTATTTGCGTGACTCACTTTGGAGAAATCGTTCATTTTCAGGATCACATTTATTCTACTGATTAATATAATTATGATTAAAAAAAATGTAAGTGTTAAATTTTAAAAGTTAAGAAAAATCTAATTTTTCACTATAACACGTCGAATGAATTCACATTACCTATAGGTACTAATTTACGTTATCACTGCAGAAGTTATGTACCTGCACAATGTTATTATTATGATAATATAATTGCAGTATACTGTATCCGTATAGTGTAGTCGAAATGCGTTTATTGTCGTATAAGTGAATATTAAGTCAATAATATTTGTCTATAGATTTCTGCAGTATTGTCCGAACAACTCGATCGCACCCAATTGAAAAGTGGCAGTGACGGCGTTAAAAACACCGTCCGCAGCGAATTAGCAGTCACTGACGAAAACGCATATCCGGAGGAGTGGGTTAATAGTTATGGCTACGAGAACTATGCCGAAGAAGGGTACCCCGAGGATTGCGAAGAAGGATTTGAAGTCTGCAAAAACAAGAGGGTAAAAGTACGTATCTTCAAATAGAACAACAACAAAAAAAAAAACTGTAACAAAGTTACGTTAGTAACTTTTATTATTACAAAAACATTTATCTGACTATGGCTTATGAAAAATATCGTACTTTTTATAGTATCCGCAACGATCGAGATCCATATTGGAAGAGGACGCATACATCGAAACCCCGCTGACCGCCGTCGAAGCCAGGAAATGTCTGAATCGCATCGGCCAAGTCGGAAACGGTTTAAAGTACGGTTTCGTTCAAATCGACGTCGACAATAGGTGAGATGCGACTTAAAACTATTAACGGCATTATTAGGTATGGGTAAAAAAAAAACCGAACCATCAAATGTCAGAGTCGAAGATTTAAGTTTAATACGATGTATACATTTGAAATACCTATACACAAATGGCTGTACCATAATACTACCATATTGTAACAATTTTAATAATTTTTTTCTGATATTAAAACACTTCGGTGTTCCCATTGGTAAAGCTAACCATTTTCAAAAAAAGTTATCTCCATAACCATTTACAGTAAAAAATTGTAGTTCACATTAGTAAACAATTTACTTCATACTTTACTTACATAGTTATACGCTTGGTGGATTCCCCTATATTAATTCCCTTTAGTTTTATGGAAATATATTAAATAATAAAATATTCACATGTTCATTTACTTTAAGTTATATTTTATTTATTTAAACAGTAAATATAGCCTATGATAAAATAGAACCAATATAGAGCTTTAGCACTAAATTAAACAAACTCCGAAAATAGATGTATAACAAAAAAAAAAATGAATTTTAAAAGTCCACAAAATTACATAATTTATTCATACATATAGAAATTGTGTTGAAAAAAAAGGATAAATTTGAATTTCATTCATTGTATACCCGATTGCTCGCGCTTATCGAGAAATAGTGTAATTTTCTATTTGTAAAACGAATAATAATATTATCCATTGTAGATATAATTAATTATACTGTGAATATAATATGTACGAGTTGGTGTTATAAAATTCTACATGAAAACAACAACAACATCTGACTATCATCTTGTTTTAATCGTTTTAGAAACCTTACAAACATCGAGGAAATCACCAACTTCAAGTATTTGTCTTTCATAAACGTGTCGCACAATCACTTGGACTTGAACGCTTTGGACGTGCTCAGAGAGTTGGGGTACGTGGTTGTGGTACGAGCTGATCACAACAATATCGATTCCCTTTGTCTGTCTCCAATGCCGTATCTACAGGTATAAAATATAGTAATAATACAATATTGTACGAGATAATCGACTCCTCCGTGGGAGGATAAAGTGTTATGACACATATAATATACCATTACCGGCACCCCGACTTATTCTTATCATTAATAATGTTTTTTTTTTTCATTTTTTTTTTTATCTTAATGGATAACAATAGTGTTGTATAATATTCGTTTTATTATATTTTTTACAGGTTTTGACCCTAAACTCGAACAGAGTCTCGTCGCTCTTGGGCCTTAAGCAACCGTCGTTAAAGTGTTTGGAGCTGAACGGTAAGTGGGGTGTGATTTTTTTTCCATTCTACTCACCCTGTGTGATACACGACTGTATAAAATGTACACATAATATATATATATATATATTTTTCATTAGTATTATTATAATACATATTTGTAAAGGGTAATTTATCAAGACACAATCGCCGCCGTCGGACAACGGCCAAGTGTCGTGAATATATTTCCCTATTGTCCTTGTCCATTTTTCTCGGTGGACAATTTATCGGATGCATTCAATTATTACCCCCGATGTGTAGTGTACAATATAATATATGCCATGCACTTATTTATCGGCTGCTGCACTGTACATTGTACGCTGAAGATTACAAAAAACATCGGTTTGTGCAATACCATATTATAATAATATGACGTTTTTATTGCGTGTGCATAATATTAATTTCAATTATTTTTCAAACATTAACATCGTAACATGTCATATTTTTGTAAGTATAGTAAAATTTCATTCGACCATCCTATATTGCGATATACTGATATGCATCAATAATTCTACCCAGATACTTCTTATATATAAATATATAATACGTATATAAAATAGATTTTCTGGTACTTTTTACATTTGCCGCAAAAAAAAATATTTTATAGGTAGGTACTAGGTTTTATGATTAATACCAAAATTTTACTTTTAAATACTGGTAAATGTCCGAATTTGGGGTTTTACCGATTGATCTTCGCTAAGATATTATTTAAATTAATCTGGTCAAACTTCGAATACTTTATATTTAATTCAGGACTCTCCTACAAATGAAAAATGGATAAGCTATCTTTTAAGGTTGAGTCCAAAATAGATGTAAGATATAATTTAAGTTATGAAATAAAATGTTCAATTTATAAAATTTGTAAGAGTGAAACTATTATTTAAGAATAGGTAGTGTTTTTATTTTATTTTATCAATAAATGTAAAACATTAAAAAATATAGTGTATAATGTAGTATTATAACGAGGTTAGGTTAAACACAATGAAAGGTTTGCTTATATGTTGCATTGGTTATTGTTTCCTGGAATTAAAATATTAAAAAAAAAAAATTGTATAATAAAAACAATTATAAACATTATTTGATACAATAACTAATAATAGGTACAATATTAAATTAACTCAAAATATAAAATTAATCAAATTATTTAAATACATAAAATATTATTTACTGTAGGTAGTGCATGTTTTTACAAATAATTTGTCTATTTCAGAATTTACAAACATAAATCCGTAAAGTCCGAAATTTCGATATTTAGTATTTACTGGCAGTAGTCAGTCATAAATTCTAATGGTTAAACAAAGATTATTCCGTTGTTCGTACATAAACTTATATATACAAAAATAATATTTATAAAATAAAACATAAATATTTTGTAGAGTAAACATAATTATACAAACAAGACATAACTTGAAATATAAAATAGTTTGGGCAACTGCAAGTCTAATGTATTTCTGTATTTTAAAGTCACTATAATAATAATATACTGTTATTAAATACATTTATTATTTATAGTTACAAACAGCAACGTAAAATTTGTTAGAGATACATGTACTCAGAGTGAACAATATAAATACATTTTAGGGCTATTAAAAACAAAAATACCAATTGTAATTTATCGTAATTTATCTAAGTTTTTTCCGCGACTTCCTAAAAATAATACAGTTGTTCGCAATTTATTTTTTTTGGCACAAAAATACAAACCAATATTACAAATCTTTTGCCGTTGGCGGGCGCCAAGGGAGTGATATTTTCTTCCCAGTACACACACTCGGTAACAAAGCCGTTCATCTTTTGAATGTTTATTTTATGCGTAAACATATTTTTTTTGGAACGTTTTATATTTTACAAACTTTAAAATTTATATAAATTTTACTTAAGTCCTCAGTCGAATATTAAAAAAGTACAAAATATATTGAAATGTTAGTGAAATAATATAAAGAACAATTTAAAACGTTTAAAAAAACAGTCAAAAAACTTGGAATCAATTGAAATTCAGTGCTCTATTATTATTATAATTTCACGATTAATTGAATGATATTCTGTTGTAGCATTGTCTTTATTTATTATAGTTGTATGTGTGTTCATCATTATTCATTTATATTTATATCTACGTATAATTTCTTAAAATATGAATTTTCAAGACATTAGGTTTCATTATTACATTAAAAACATAGTCTATTAATTATTTCGGGTTGGTCCCTCTCCTGAATACAAGCTCTGGTCACCGCTATACTTAATGTTGAACGTCGATAAAAAAAAAAAATATAAATTTAAGATACTCTGTATTATTTTAGTGAAAACTCGAAAATTTAATATAAACTATATAATTTCGAGGGAAATAAAAATAGTTTGAGTTGTCGAGTTTTTAGAGTTATCGCGACTCGACTGTATTTCACATATGATAACTTATATTATATTTATGACACTGACACTTATTATTTGAACATGGTAACAGTTTTGGTTTTGTCAAGTTTTAATAGGTTTATATTGAATTTGATCAGACGATATATCAAAACGTTAATTAATGGTTGGATTTCATTTTTTATCCCGCATGCAGTTGTACTCGGGAACAGCTGCATCACGATCGCATATTGAATGTGATTTTCCTGACTATATAGTTTTTTTTTTTTACATAATAATATGTATACAACAGGCAAATGCGTGGACGCGATTTTTAATGCTAACTCATAATTTATTTAATGTTTTTCTTTTAATTTAAAACTAATCCTATATGTATTTTCAAAACGATCGCTAACCTGTAGATGCATTATACACGCCGAGTGTACATATTATACTCATTCGTATTATATTGTTTTACCCATGCGCATATAAGGTTAACGTTTATTACTGTCTTGTAAATATATATTATTATTATATTCGTATTCCGTGTATGTATATACCTATATGTATTTATTATTTAAGTACGAGTGGCGTAAGACGTATTCAAATACACATTCATCATAACGCTATATACATAATATGCAGTGAATTATATCAAAAATTTCCCCAGTTCAGATATTATACTATACATACTCTTGTGGTTACGTTTATTATATCCTGCACCTTACGGATTCCATTTAAATGAACGTCATAAAGTATCCTGACATTCGTTTAACACAACGGCAGCGGTGGCGCGGGTCGTTCGTATCCACCGTCAACTATACCTATATGCAGTATATAATAATAATGATAATAACAATATTATGTGTTATTCTATTTTTGGAGGCATTTTCTCTCAGCCTCGATTAACCACAGGATGTATAGTATTATAAAACCACAAAAAAATAATGTTAAAAAGAAAAAGGGAACAAAAAATACCACCGGCGCAAGACAGATACACCACTCGAACGACGTAAAATACCGGAATAAAATAAAAACCAACTTGCGCGTTTAAATGATTAACACGTGACGCCAATTCTTTTGACCCCACCGGGTCTCCCTTTTGGGAAACGCGCTGCAGCAGTCATACAGAAGACGCACACCGTCGTCGCGTCCCGCCGCAGCACGCACTGACAGGCAGCTGTCGGGGTATTTCGTCGTGTTTACGACGTGTAAAAAGTCGAAGGTCTCCGAAGAGTAAAAAGAGGGAAAAAAAAATTTAAACAAGACATAATATAGAGCTAGCAGCTCTATCCACCGCTACAATTGAACTAATGACTAACATGTTTAATGTATTTTTTTTTTCACGTAAACGCTGTGTAATACGACTATTATGCGACTTATATATTACTTATATACTTTTTCTCGACTTTTGCAGCGAGATGCAACCTACACAAAAATAACCTAAGCCATATAATATGTATATACGCGTACCTATACACATGATAATGTATTACAAACGCCAATTTATGCACAGCGCGTGGACAATAAATGTGCAACGTATTTCACGTTAAACGTACCTTATAGTATTCGTTCGAGTTCATGTGTTTTCTGCGAAAAAGACTGAATCACAAAAGTTCACATTGTATATTCATATAAATTTTTACCTTCTGAGCCACAGCATTTATAATGGCCATTGTATTATTTAAAGAAATACATAGTTGTTATGACAAAGTCATAATTAAAACGAATACTTTCAATATTTTGGTTTACCAACCAATCCATAAATAACATTGATAGTTGAACGCCCTAATGAATTAAATTAATGATTAGATATATAATTCGGAATGCGAAGAGAGAATTGGACATTGTTTTTGGCTTCTGTTTTGGCTTTTGGCTCTGTATATTATTTTAACTGTTAAATATTTTAATATGTTTTCTCGATTAGTAAAATTGACAAATAAAGCACATATTAGAATATAATATGCAGTTTCGTATTATAATTATAATATAGTAACGTTGTCTTCGTATGAATATTTTTTTGTATCGAGATGATTGTGTTATTATTATTATTATTATTTACAAAAATGTTTTATTATTTTACATTTACAGGTTTTTTTCAATGTAAAAATAAAATAATATATTAATAGTTTTTTTTTGTGTTTTGTGTAATAAATAATTTGTACAACGCTATATTAAATTAAAAGATAAAAGAATTTTTTTTTCTAAATAAAATAATTGCCAGAAAAATAACAATATGTTAATTTTGTTTTTTTATAGCTAATGTATACCTATATGTTAAGCTTTTGGTACATTTTTTTATTTTTGTAAAATTTAAATGAGGAACGCATGTCATTATATTATATTAACCGACGCGCGTGAAATATATTCACTATTATAAATAACAGACCTAAATACAGTTTTGCCATTGCAGAGTTGACCGACCCAAATATTCCGTTTAAAAATATAATTATATTATATCCGTCATAAACATTATTATGTCCAACCGAACTGTCCGAAGTATTCCGGATACGTCGTAAGCTTTAATATTATTAGCTAAATAACAAAGTGTTGTGTTGTTATTATATCGATGACTGCAAAATATATATTATAATAATAATGTATAATATTATGTATACAACACATTTTTTTAATAATTTATACAATTCATCACTATACATATATGGGCAACCATGTATTATATACATGTAATTTATACACACGAGTAGGTACAAAACATAATTACGAAAAATGACATTGTATTAAACTGCATATCGAGTGTATTTCAAAGGATTTCGACGGTTATGCTGACACCCGTATTATATAAGTATAGAATAGGTAATACATTATATTATATAAAAAGTTACTTAATGACGATAAGCCACTATTATATACAATATACATATTACAACATATCATTACACGTAGCGCGTACACACTCACACACACACAAATACACTATACACACACATAATATAGGTGTATAATACACACATTTTTACAACACTCAGTTCTAGGGGTGAAAACAACATTTATCTCCCGCGGGGAATGCTTACTAGAATTAATGTTTTCAAATACTTTCAAAAGCGTCAGGTTCATTTTTCTTTCAAAACGTCAAAATTTTTCTACGGTGTTTTTTATTATTATTATTCATCTATACATATTATTATTTTTTACGATTATTATTTTCCTTGTGCAAGTCTCCGAAGGGGTTAAGCTTCCTGCAATGTCATTTATCAAATATATTTTTTTTTTTTTGGGGGGTTCGGTTCTTCGACATTTTTTTCATTTATTTATTTTTGTTGTAGTTGTTTTTTTTTTTGTATAATATAATAACACACTGCTCGATAACGATTACCTTTTATAATATTGTACGCTTGTCGTTTTTTCATTTCAATACGATTATTGTCTAGTGTTTTGAGCATGTTCACGTAGCCTTTTATACCTACCTATACCTGCCTATATACGTGCAAATTCAGTCCGTTAACTGTTGGTCGAAGAACAGCATATATATTGTATAGGTGGCTTATAACGATGACGAACAATAATGATTCGCCCTTTTAGGTGTATTTGCAGTTTCGAGTACGTGTTTATTGGGATCCGGGATTTACTCCTCCCTGTCCTCCAAATCATCCCTTCCATCCTTACACAACCTTTAAACCTCGTGTTTCGATATAGATTTCACAACGTCGGCAATACAATACCTATATATATATATATAAAAGGTCAAATTTTTGTTTGTTCTCTCGTTCGTTCGTATGGGTACCTAATATACGTAGTAGTCTTACGATTTATATTCTCCAAACTCTGAAGCTCACGTTTGTACTGATACAGTTAGTTTGTTCGTTTTATTGACTTATATCCGAAATTTCTTAAAACGTAACTTTTACAATTTTTAATTGAATATAGGTAGCACACAAAACTATACAAGTACAAACAACCACCCGTAACTGGCAACTCGATAAAATCACGACGCCATTTCGTTTCAAACGATGTGATGAATGAAGAAATTTATTTAGAATATTATTGATTGATTTCAAAATGAATGACGGTTGATTATAATATTATGCAGACGTTAAACACATATATTGTATACACAATTTAAAATATTAGAAGGTTGCCTTTACGTTTAACAACGGATGGTACCTATATTGTTTTTTTGAAATAAACATAGATTCTATACATCTGGGATATTCTATGTACATTATAGAGAAAACATTGCTTGAGGCTAAGTCCTTACCATAATTATATTTTAATATTCACCATTTTCATGATTATTTTAAATGAACTTTAGAATTTAAACTTATGAAAATAAAATAAAAACACAAAAAATGAAACACAACTCTACCTTTTGATAAGTTTTGAAATGTGATATTCCTACTTATATATTATGTAGAATATTATGTTTTACTTAGTCTATAAATTATTAAACCTTCGAATAAATTAGTAGCTATCATCACAAATAAAAGCGATTGTTTTATATACATTTCAATCGCTTGAAAAAAAAAATGGATAATATTGTAGTTTTGTTGAAAATATTTTATTAAAAGTTTTTGACATTTCTAATGTACTTAATTTTTATAGCGTGTCGCTACAACTTTCATCACTTTCGACAGTTTATTATGAGTCGTTTATTTCTATTATTTTGACATAGTGTTCTCAAGACTCAATTTCAGGAAGGGTTTTATTAAATCAAACATCGCTGAAGTGATTTTACCTATGGTATTTTTAAATATATATGTTTTTATCAATTTAAATACTTTTGCAAAGTGAAGTTTTAAATTAAAATTGTTCGCGGTTATCTCAATTGTGAATACATAATTCATTGTAAGAATAATCAGCTCCAATACGAGGTTAGGGAAATTAATAATTTTTATCGATTTTTAACGATTAAAGTACTATGAAAAAGTGTGACTTCATCGTTTAGCTGTAAATTAGTCGGACCATTTAAAACACATTCCTAAGCACTTGAGTTAATTTTATTAACATGTTAAATTTTATGTAAACGCCAAAAGCGATTAATATTTAGTCAAGGAAACCTCTTTATAATACGATGAACCGCGATTATACGTGCTGGGATTCTGTTGCGATTAAATTTCAGTAGATAGGCGTCGTACCTACGTAAAATAGTCCTTCGTTTATAATCAATCACTTGCAGGACCGAAGTTTCGGGAACGTCTTTACCTACTAAAAAAATAAGAGCACCTGGCGTCACGAACCCGTTTTTCCTCGAACATAAAGATCCGTGCTTTATACATATATATCCAATACCATCAATCATCAATAATCGTCACCGCGAACGGCTTCTACGCGGAGTACTGTTTTTGTAATAATACAACTATATATACGTAGTTTACTTAAATGTTCTTATAAATTCGAGCTATCCGTCTATGTAGTATATGTACATAATATATCCTCTTTCTCGCTCTTCCTCCGGATAGGTAACGACTATATATCGTTATTTGCTGGACTGGAAATATCGACGACCCACGGGAGGGACGACCCGACCTCTCTGTATATATATAACACCGGGATAGTCGTAGGTACATACGTTTCGTACATCAATCGTTTACATAGGTAGGCAATAATAGTAATCCTTCTAATGATACTAATGTAGAAGTGCACTACGTACAAATGACATGCATTTGAACCGTCGAAGGGCATTTGATGTAGGTATTAAAGTGTATTTTATGTGGGCAATAGACGTGTACAATGGCGTTTTAACAATATACATAATATATATATATCGGATGCATACGTGACCGTGTTTCGCACATTATATAGGTTTGTGGGATCTAAAATAATAATAATAATAAAATATTATATAATGTAAAGCGTGACGGACGTGTTTTTCATTAATTATCATTATGGCCCGACGCGTTATATTAATATAATAATATGATATATTATTTATAATACCCGATCCGGGTCAGTACCGCGGAAACGATCGATTATCGATTAATTAAAATAATATTATATTCGACGGCCGTACGCATAATATGTAGACGCGATGGGGCTGAGCGGGATTCTTCGTCCAGGTGCAGAGTAATAATATATACCCACTATTACTGTAGTATACCTATATAAATATATAATATCCAAATGTGTATCTATATAATTACGGTGGCTGGTACACTCTCGGCGAGCATTATTCGCGGCGTGTTTCTGACGGCCGACGTCATTATAATAATATTGCGCGGCTCGGCGGTTAAGAAATTTCCTTTTCACCCCTTCGCCGGCGCACAACGACACGGCAATAGCAGTACAATAATACAATAATATATTATGTTACACAATAGGTATACGCACGTATTCGAATCCTCGTGACATTATACAATTCCTATGAATGCCGGCAGAATATACGATAGTTTTATTTTTTATTTTATTAGTTTTCAACAACCATAACCTATATTATGTACAGGGTGATGCTACATGTTACCACACAAACCGTACGATCGACCGTAGTCTGAGGAGTACCTGGTAATAAAATATTTAATAATACAAAATATTGCCTAACGTATAAATATTACATTTACATACCTATTATATGTACGACGCAACCTATACAATTTACATTTTTGAACAAATATATAACACATCGATCAATTTGATAGAAATTCCTGTGCATAGGATTGTGAAATTAAAAAATATCACGGTTATCATAAAAAAAAACTAACAAAAATAGATTATTTCGCAAAAAGTGTACAGTGTCATAGTAATATTTATTCCATAAAACCATTTTTTTTTTAAACGAAAATTCGTAGTGATATTGAAAAATGAGCCTATATTGTGTGTTAAGCAACACACTTAATTAATCTAAGACGTATACGCTGAATGATGGCCTAATGCTTATACTTGAAATCGCATGGTTTTCGCACTACAAATTTGCATACATATTTTATGAAGTTTTGGGTTATAGGTATAAGGTAGGTAATATAATATGTTATATGTATACTTTATTTTATAACGTATAATAATATGATAATATTATTATTAATTATTTCGGATTTCGTTATATATAGGTACATTAATTTTCCAGAGGAAATATTGTTGGTAAATTATACTATGAATATCTTGTAATTTGTATTAAAGGTATTTAAAATTATAGTAATTTATAGGAATAAAAATAGTATGCTAAACTGATATAGAAACGAGTTTTCTTAAGATGTTGGTCACGAAACGTTATTATATTATATATAGGTTTATACTATATAGGATAACCAACTATTATTTTTTCTAAATTTTACAATCACGCCAATTTAAAAATAATTAAATATTTATTTTACAATAATTATATTAGTATTATGATCGATATCGACCACATCAAAATATCGGTGCATACCAAAAAAAATTTAAAAAATACCAAGCGAGGTTTAAATATTTAAATATTGTTAATTTATCAAATTCAAATAATTAAAACGCTATGAAATACCAAATCATACAGAAAAATAAAATACAAAACTACAAAACGCGCAATGGTAGTAAAGGTACAAGCCGATGTTATCATTTAGATAAAATCTCGTATACAGCGTACCGTATATTATAGTATTATGATAATAACCAGTTGTTTTACTATTTACATGATTAATTAAAATTGACTTCCCTCATTTTATGAAATTTATACTCACCCATGCGTGTACAGCACACTTAAATTGACAGAGATTTAATGAAAATAAATTTAACAAGTCAACAACAACAAAATAAAATGAAATTTTGAAGACTGATTATATAAAATTTTAATTTTGTGATTAAAATTAAGTTTTATCTACATTATAAAATTGTAATAATATTTATAGACGAAATTAAATATTTTTTTTTTAGAATAACCTACATAGTATGTTTAATTGGACTCGATAAAAGTATAATCGTTTTATTTTTTTTACATTATTGTTTAGGTACATTCTATGTCATAAACGACCACGTCATAAAATATAATTATCGTCAAAACATTCTGGTAAGAAAATATCATGCAAAATGCATTAATAGGCACAAACAGTTATAATAATGCAAACGTAAAGTAAAAATGATTATGAAAATCGAAAAAAATATGAATGTGAACGTTGTGTAATGATTGAATTTTGAATAAAGTAAAACGTCATCATCATGAGCGTACAAATCCTTCGATAGAACAATATTATTTGAATGATTTGATTACGATAATAAATCGTTATCTGTCAATCCTTCCGAGAAAACGTAAAACAAATTAGATAATATGATGCACGAGCATAGACGATACGGGTAATAAATCGTTTTAGCCAAATGTTTACAAATATATTTGTAAATATATTCATACACGTTGACTAACTGTGTAGCTTGAAGCAGCTATAGTAGTGTAAAAAAGCTGCTAAATATTATATATAGTCTATAATAGGTTTATGTGCGTTGCTGTTGTAAGAAAAATACAACAAGATAATAAAATAATAAATAAATTCAGCATTTCATGACATTCAGCCGTTTTTCATTCACATCTATAATAGTTATTATTATGTACTATTTTTAATAGCCTCATTCGCATTAGTCAAATACCATTACCAAACGAGTCTTGAAGCGTCTCGTAAAGACTTTAGTCTCGGAAGAGTTTTATGTTATTTTTTTCCGAAACCTTATAATAATAATTGAACCGTGATAACGTTCATAATAATTCATTGAAGGAAGAATATTTTTTTTTCTTGTTTTCGGGATATGATTTTAACATAACATTGTTTCTAAAATATTATACGATTGCCAAGTTCGATATAAACCTACCGGTGAAATGTTACCTACATATTAACAATCGTAGTTTCATATGCTAGACAATATATTGATTATAAATTATAAAAAAACATACAAATCCCCACTTCGTTTTATAGTCAACGCATGCAATATTGAAGATACAACATGCTTCGCTAATAATAATGCTCTTACATTACAGAGTTGTCCACACATAGTGTCATAATTATTATTATTGACATTATGTGTAGACAACTATGGTACCCAGAAAAAAGCTTAAAATTAGTTTATAGCTTCGCCATTTTTCTTTAAGCTGCATATTTACTGTACATATTACTTATGTATAAACTTAAAGGTTTTTACTTTTTATCCTGCAAGACTTTTGATAGGTACCATAATTATTGGTGTTTAACAATTGACTCAGCAATTGGTCTGTGACCCTGTGACCTACATGAGATGGTTTCGCATAGTAAATTAAGAGATATTTTCGGTTTCAACGGTCCGAGATGTTGTGAACGTATGATTCTTGTGAAAATATGAAAATAAGATTATCTACAAATGTTTTTGTGCATTCTGCATATATGAAAAACTATTATGATTTTTACACATTTTCTTTATCCCGGTCGTTTTTAAATTATTCAAATATCAATGTAAATTTCCAAAAAATCTGAATAACTTAAAGAAGTTTTAAATTGAATTTGTTCCCAGAATGTTACTGCAAGGAAAACTTATGACATTTTTATAATTGGGACATACATTTTTAAGTTCGTAAGAATATTTCTATGCACTTTAAAAAAATGTGGGTAGCATATATTATTATACCACATAATATATAACATCGTTATGGTTGTGACTCGTAATAATTATAAATATAAATCTGTAATAAAATGTAATATTTATTAATACAATTATTATTTTAAAATAGTGAGCCATGTATAGGACGCATATTATGTTAGTTTATATATTTTAATTTAATGATGATATATTTCTTTATTTTCATATTCTGGTAAAAAGTCTATTAATATATAATTAAAATATAATGACACACAAAGTCTGACACCACAAATCTACACTCTTAACTAAAATATTAAGGTGAAAATTACAATTTTATTGTCGACCATCAACGGACGTAAGACGGTTGCGTACTGTGAAACTCAATTTCTATCTTCTTAGTCTCTTCTAAAATCCTAGCACCTTAAAACTAAAATGGTTATAGTGTTGTACCAGAAATGTTTTATATTTTCAAACTACTTATTCCGATAAGCCAACCCAACAAGCGTTCAGTGAGTGACAATAAGAATCCCACTTCTAGCTACCTACGATCAAAAACATCGCAGCTTCGTATAATGACGCTAAGAATCTCTTATTTTAATTATTATAACTCCTTCCCCCCCACCACATAATATATATTTATACTATAAATATTAATACAGACCTTTCAGTGGCAACCACATGGTATGATCATTGATCATTCATAGTTTATACTATATGCACTGTGAATTACTCCTTTTTAACTCACTATTTCCTTCCATAAGTATTATTATTTATTATTATGAAAAAATGTAAAATATTTCTATACATATATAAGTACTACTTTAAATTATTTGTCATTAACCATATGGTGGAGCACTAAAGCCGTACCATTTTTAGATAGATATGATATATTATCAAAATTATTCATACAAATCGTATTAATACTTTACAGTATGATGCAAGTTCTTAGCTGAATATTAATTTTATAATTTATCCGCTGATTTCTTCTGAATTTAATAAAAATATTCTTATTCTTACTCAAAATTATTTTACGACTTCAAATTGAAACTTGTATTGTTATAATTATGTTTATAACCTTATATTATTATTTAAAATTTTAAAATGTTACCTATTGGAAAATGGATCATCTCAATTCTTTTAACTAATTATTACTATTATTATGTAAAATATTTATAACATAGTTATTAATATTATACAACACATCAACTTTATTTTTTATTTAAATTATGTATTTAATTTTTATTATAATTGCAAAACCTACAGTTTCAAAAGATTTATTCTCTTGGATAGTCCTATCATCGTGACGTAGGTCAAGAGTTAAGTGGTTGGGGGTTACCATGACTGGTGGGTACTGAATGTAGACTGTAAAAAACCCGAAAAGGTCAAGCTGTCGCTGTTTAAATTTCTTGTATTTTTTTGATGACGTAACATAAATAAATTATAGGCTATATGCCTATAATATTTGATGAGTTGTATTGTGCGCATGGAAAGACTGAACAGTTATCGAAAAAAAAGATTTCACAATCGACAATTTATTTATCTGTTATAATTACCGAGCTGAGTTACATTTATTCTGTATAGGCTATATAATTATTTAATTAATATAAGATTAATATAATTAGTATAATTTAAGATATATAATATTAAATAATATTAATATTAAAAACGTTTTTCCAGTCCCATCGGGAGCATCTAATATATAGGGATACTAGTTTATTTTAATTTAATTTTTTTTTAAATTTTCCACGTAACTTTCTCAATTTTTTCTTACATAAGAATCTTCTCCTGACAATAACAATTACAACAAAAAAAGAATTAGTGAAGTCGGTCCAGCCGTTTACGCGTGATGCCTTGACCAAGGGAAATAGGGATTCATTTTTATATATAGAAGATAAGATATATAATTACATACTTTAACTTATTTATTTTATTTTATTTAAACATTAGGTAGGTACCAAGGTGTATGTAGAATAACAATGAATTACTTTTGAATCTTAAAATCTTGACACTGTTTTTCATAATATTTAACTATTAACCCTAACCACAATAATTTGAAAATGTTAATAACGAATCTTCACTTTATTGAATTTAAATGGTTACAATGTTCGTATAAACATTATAATATATTATTTAGACGCATATTATAAAATCATATTTATACGATCACTGCGTAATTTACATAATTTTATTGTATAATAATATATATACAACGCCATCTACCAGTGGCGGTAAGTGAACAAATAAACTAAAAAATTACTGTATATAATATTATTGTAACGAACAATATATTATATTAATTATTTTTTACAACAATTGATATTATGCTATTCTGATTATAATTTTATTCGCTTTGACTGAAATTTTAAAACAATATTGTTCAGTCCGACGGTTAAAACGTCCTATAAATGTATGTGTAATTTATAATAAAAACAATTTTTTTTCAAATTGATTTTAAAAACATCCGTAACAATAATAGGATAAATACGACTATAGAGGTTAAATTATTATTATTATTATTGGTAATATATTTTGGACAATAATATCCTAGTGGCCAAATTTCTTGAATTTCGCTTGCCGATTTGTTTGTCAAGTATTATAGCCAATACCCATAGGTACTTACTATACGGGCTATGCGTAAATCTCATTTAAAACGGGAAAATCCTTTGACAGGTGTCCGACTTTGTGAAAATCGAATAGACTCGTTAAAGGTTTATAAGGAAAACACAAAAGACAGATCTGACGCCAAATTCAACGGAGAGATTTATCAATTTTCTTAGCACCTATTTTTTAAACTTTTTTAAAAATACAAAATATAACCTATCGTATACAAATTGATTTTGTTTAAAATATTATCATTTATTGGTTACTAAAATATAATAACGTTGTAGGTATTATATATATTCTTATCATTATATGCACCAATATTTTCTGTGCAGTTTCTTGTATAATATACTTGTTTTAATATTCTTAATAAACTTTCTAATTAAATATTTTAATAAATTGTATTTTCATATAAAAATTCTTGAATATTTTTCATGATATATTATGATAGAAAAAAAGCAGTGAATATTAAACTATTAAATATCAGAATTATATTGCGAGTATAAAAAAATTAAGAACTTATTTTCTAACACTTAAGATATCTTACAGGTCACAGCTAGTAATATTTATTTATGTATATTTATGTTATTTATTAACATTCTTAGTTCTTACTATACATAACCTATTTTTAAACGAATACAAAACTACATGTTATTGTTATTTATTTATAAACTAATCGAAATAAGTCAGCCAGCACTTTTAATATAATAATATTTTGTTGAACTCATAATAAATATGTGTATATTTTTGAATGGCTTATTGACTAATATGTGGTAAATATACTCATAAATCGAATTATTTTATGTAAAATCTATCTGAAAGGAAACTTTACCTAAACTAATCTAATAGACAAGAATTCGATTTAACGTTTAAGACTCCAAGTACCTATAATCTATATAGTCTAACTTAACCTAATGAGTAATGGTGAATACAACTATTAACCATAATAATTTATTAGCTGAATTACACCCTAGGATAAATGAAGCCAAAATGAGTGATTTATTTGTGGTGTGTTATTACTAATAACTAATAAGTAACCTTTTTTCCTTGCATGAATCAATATTTCAAGACATATTTTTTAAACGAATATAATATTGAATGGCGGAAAGGCCATCTTATAGCTGGTTCTACTATTTGAACCTTGAATAATCAAAATTGGTTGGGTATTTTTTGATTCAATAAACCTCAATCATACACTTTGCTTCTCATTTTTTTTTTTTAAAAAAATAATAAAATTAAAAAAAAAAATTAATAAAAAAAACAAAAAAAAAAAAAAAAAAATAAAATAAAATAAAAACAAAAAAAAAAATAAATTTAATAAAAAAAAAAAAAAAAACAAAAAAAAAACCAAAAAAAAAAAAAAAAAAAAAAAAAAAAAAATCTATTTTTGTGAGCCGAAACTAAATTCATGTGTGAGCTACTCTATAGCAACTAATATAATATGAATTGAAACACGAAACTAAGAACCCTGCCCGAATACAAATGATTCTAATAATTTAATTTTTATCGAAAATGGTTGATTAGTTTTTAAGCATATAGGGAACAAAATGTATGTAAAGAAACATTAATTTATACATAGGTAATACTTTACGCTATATCTTTATGTTCTAATAAATAGCCTCATAATGTATTTATTTTATAACAACTAAAATGGGAAGAAACGTTTTGATTTCGACAAAATAACTAATAAGCACATTTACTTTGTTCATAGGTACCAAGTACAAAAAACGTTATTTAAAAATTATTGTTATTTATTAGTAAAAAATAAAAATTGTGATATTAAGATATTAAAATGTTTTTTTTTGATAGCGATTGTTGAAAAAAAAATATTGTATATACTATCTTAACTTCCGAAAATAAATTACAACAATTTAAAGAACTTTCTTCAAATTCGTAAAATAAATAATAATAATTAACTGAGCAATACCATCTGGTTTCGGCCGTTTATTTATTCTTTTTTTTTTGTTTAAAACAATTTCAACGGAATTGCTTTTTACGTGGTTTCAGAAATAAAGAGACCTAGTCAATCTTTATACCTACCCTTTAATTTAATTACTGATATTAAATTGCTTATTAATTATTAATAGAAAATAGAAATAAATGCACTAAATTAAAATTAAAATTAAAAACACTGTATAACTAGCTAGTTATTATAGTGAAAATATTAAAATAATGATATTAACAAAAATTCAAATACTGCTAGCCAATGGCCAAGATGCTGAGAATAATTAATATTTAATAAAAATAAACTTTGCATTTAAGAAAACATTATTTCTATTATATTAAATGTTTTTTATGAGTCTAATGTAGGCTTAATAAAACATATTATAACTATTAACTATATTTTTACGCTTTCATAGATATTATTTATATCATAAATTTCAATTCACTTAATGATAAAATAAATTTTAATTATTCTTAGTATTTTATTCTATAAAAAAGTAACACTCTTACTTCTTAGAATATAAAAATAGTAGAATCACTAAAATTTGTTCTGTACTTATTTTTGATAGAAACAAATTAAATATACCATTATTTCGGTTGAGATAATGAGGTAAATATATTTAAATATATTATTTGTTTATTTGAGTTCAAAAGGATTGAAATGTTGTTGAAATGAAAGTCATTGTATCTGTTTGCTTCTACCAACGTTAAAGTTGATGAGTATATTAGAATCGTACCTTTATAATATAGCTGTGAATAATGCATATATCTACCCTATAAGTATATTAAACTTGAGAAAAAAAAAAAATAATTAGAGTTGAATGGGTCAACTTAATTGGTTTTTAATCGATGCTATAACGATAATTAGTCACTCTTCAGTATCCATTATAACCTACAACCAAATAGTTTCAGTTTTTTTTTTTTGTCGGAGTACTTTGTTTATCCGTTATTGATTTGTGTCTTTTTTTGTAAATGGTGTGGGATAAAATGTGGCCCACATATCGGATGACGTCCATATATTACACAAACATATTTTCAAAAGAAAAACAATTGTATGTATATAGCGTCACTTCAACAGTGGTGACAATAGTATAAATTATCTCATCTGCACGATCCAATGATTGTGAATGGAATGCTTAAAACCTGTTTTTCCAGGTGATTTATATTTTCTAGGTGTCGACGTTTTATTAATTCAAATAGAATTAAATAATATTATTGATTTATTCCCTAATTTTCCACTATATTTGACAAATATTTACAAATCTATGATTAATCAAAAACTGTAAAGTCTGCATTTGACAATTGTTAAGCTTTTAGATCATCCAAAGACCACAAAAAAACAAATCTCACGATGGGCTTAACAATAGTTAATTTCTATTGAAAACTTTCTGTGCATGCTTTATTTTCCACGACATTTTCTGCTCTTGTTTATTGTGATTTTCTCGAACAATTACCAATGTAAAGTAAAATACGTAATATGTAATAAATTATAGATGTACTGTTTGAAAACTTTTTCAGCATTTCACTCCTCTAAAACATAAAATGTGAAAATTAAAAATGACAAAATATTATAGTAAAGGCAAAGTTTCTCTGTCCATTTTTAGAACCTAAAAACAGTAAAAATCTCAGAAATTAAACTGTTTAGGAACAGTTTTTGACGCTTCTTTTAAAAACGAAACAGCAAAAACAAAATTTGACGGTTAAGCTTGCTTAAGTAATTACAATTATAGAACAAACATAATACATATTACACTATATAGGCACGTTTTTATACTAAAACTCAATGATTATGTGTGATATATAACTCAACTCGCATTTTTTAAAATTTCAATATTGCAGTAAAAACTATATTATAATAGTTGTCAATAACGTGATAGTTTCGCTACAGATGTCATAGTTATGCATTGTACTCTGTTCATGTCATAGTAGCAAACTTACGTTTCAATATTTCAGACAACAACATTTCTTATCTGACCCAAGTGCCGAGCAAAAACCATAATAAAAACTACTCCGACGAAGAAATTGTTTGCCCAAAC
Source organism: Myzus persicae (assembly GCF_001856785.1). Lineage (NCBI taxonomy): Eukaryota > Metazoa > Arthropoda > Insecta > Hemiptera > Aphididae > Myzus > Myzus persicae. The sequence goes on from NW_019103943.1 coordinate 186,538, forward strand.
CTATCCACATTGGCATTGTCCAGAAACGCCTTGGATACAGTCGAACAATTTGTGATTGTATCCAATAAATTACGTATATTGTATTTGGTAATTTGATTGAAAACTCATATCATATTGGAATGCACTAACACGAAACATGTTTTTGTTATAATAATGTCATCAGAGCTACAACAAGATTGGCAACCTAAATGGGTTAGACGATTTACGAAATTTGTCCCGTTTACACTTGCGTGGTAACCTGATATCAAACTTGGATGGTTTTACTGAAAATCTGATGAATTTATCTTACTTAAACTTGAGGTAATATTGTACAATACACTCAATACTCAAATAGTATAGGTAACATTAAATGTAAATTAAAAAAATCTCATCAAACATGTTACCTCAATAAAAACCAGTACCTGCAATAAATTATTTTTTATTTTATTATTGTATCACCTTTTACTAAAAACAAATGTCCGTTCAATAATACATTTTAATACATATAATACAAAACCTATAAACATGTTAACCCTAAATGCATTGAGTACTTACTAAATATTAATATAATTTGTTAAAACACATTATATTACACCCACATTTAAACATAGACGTACAAAATTGGATGAACAAACATTGATTTTATATTAAACGTTTCATAATAATATTATTATCAGTTAGAAGTCACTAATTTCCATTTAGAATGCCTAAATTAAATGCCAAATAATAATTTGAATTCTATGGCCTGTAATATTTCAAATTATTTTGCGCAAACCTACAACAATAAATTGGTAGTTTTTGATCAAATTAAGTGTATGATATATATATATATACTATTAGAGTGCATCTTGATTAGATAAAGAAACGTAATAGGATGAAAACCGTTTAATTTTATTGTTTCTAGTTCGATCAATTTAAAAATAAACTCCAGTCTTACTTTAAAAAAAATTCAATTTAAAAATCATTGAAATGCAATTATTGCGATTAGTAAAAAACAACAAATCGTTACAAAAAACAATTAAATAAAACAAATGATGTAGAAAACCGTTACATTTTTTACGAGAAAACATTTCTATTAGTTCTTCGTCATCAGTTTTCCAGATGCCTCCCGATATTATTATTTATTAATCCAAATTCCAAAGGTTAAATTATAAATAATTCAACTCTTCTTCATTAAATATCTGTATTTGCTTTGTTCAAATTAGTCTTGTCAAAATATTCATTGGATGATTTTTGAAATAAATATTTTATGGTATAATATCTGTGTATTAAAATAGTAATGTGTTAGGTCATATTGCTGATTTAAATAAAACGTACTGTACCTATTTGAATAAAACATATTTTCATAATGCCTCTACGATACTTATTATTGATTTTGTATTTTAAACAGTTTTTTAAACTTTTCAGTTTGAACAACTTTTATTAGAAACTACATAATTTATTCTAAACATCATTAAATTGTGATATTAAACCAAATTATTCACACACACAAACACCTATTTAAATACTGAATGTATTGATTTTATAATGATGTAGGAATGTTATTTGTGTGTGTCTGTGTACAAGTTTTATACTAGAAAAATACTTCAAGTATAGTGTTGGTGACCGAATTAGGTCTAGTTGGTACATTAAGGAGGTTAAAAATGAAAATTCTTTAATCATTTCAAGAAAATCAGAAAAAATTGAGTCATTTTTAAGCAACATTATTTTTTGACAAAATTAATAGTATTTGTTTTCTGTAATTAAAAAATCAACTATTTCAACATTTTCTATTAAGGCCCAAATTATTGTTTATTATACATAAGAAAATTCAAAATTTTTATAATGATTTCAAGCGATTTTCCAGGAATTTATATCATGAAACTATTCATGCCATTATACAGTAAGAGTTAGGTAATTTGACTCAAAAGTTAATAACAATGATATACGGTATATAGATATACACTTTAATAGTAATTGATAACATTTTAATAAATACTTTATTCTCATCAAAATGTAATACAATCTACAGTGTATTTTTAATACCTAATAAAATCAATGACTATGATAACAATACAAATAGGTAGGTACATAACCATGTATGTTCTTAGTGATATAACCTGACATACTGTATCCGCTCAGAATTGTTTTTCGTATGCAATAACTTATCATTGAATTCAAATTTAACACATTGTGCATAGTGACTTACTCAGTGACTGACAAAGTACACTTATCACGTCCTACTGGACACGAAGAGGATATCTATTTGCCAAATGTTCTTATTCTAGTCTTTTTTAAATATTTTTTCTAAGTATGAATTATAATTGTATACACTTTTTCTCATTTTAGAGAGAACCACTTAAGCGATGTAAAAGAGCTCAACAAATTGGCATGTCTTAAATCATTAAAAACTTTGGTGGTATCAAATAACGGTTTCAGTAAAGGTTCGATCAGATCGAAGGTGTTGAAGTTGCTACCGTGGCTGGAGAGGATTGACAAGCAAACGGTTAGCCCGGCTGAAAGGTCCTATGGAAATCCAGAGGACGAGGTCGAAGACGAAGAAGATAAGGAGGAGGAAGAGGAATAAAAGGAAGGATAATCATATTATTTTATTCTATTATTGCGGTGAGAAAAATTAGTGGCAATTTCAGCGAATATAATATTATTATAAAATTCTTACGGTCGTATAAAATTTTTTAGTCTACGGGAACATTACGAGTTTAGAGAGCCAATTTATCAATGTGACTTACATAATACCTCTACATATAAATATATATATGTATATATATACACCTAATTACACTACAGGGTAACTATTTCATACCAAAACAGATGGACCGGAGTTTCAATGGCTGCTGACTGAGGTTTTGTAAAATTATGCTACAGCGGCCCTGGTGTCTTAATATTTGTAAAATATGTTTATAAAAATTGTATTAAAAAATTAAAATCGATTTTCTTTCATTTTTGACAAAAATGATACAACCCTTTTAAAATTTTTTTGAAATTTAATGTACATGGCTATTAGTGTAATAACAGAGACAAGAGGTAAGTACGAGCAAGGTATATTATCGTATTATTTATGAGCTTAAATGAATAAATGATACAATTTAATAATACAATATTATATAAAACTGATAAAAGTACAAAAAAACTATATGAGTAATAATTGAGTCATGAGTAGATATTTAAATTAATCTTAAACTAGTAAACATTAAGCTACCCCAACTTTACCGCGGATCTCCGCAGAGCACTGGTTTTTCAAAACTAGACACAACATTTTGAAGGTCAAAAAGCAAGATATATTTTTCTATAACTGTCCTTAATTAACATCAGAAGCAATGGCCATTAGTTAAAAATTTTCTTTTTTGTTAAATTTGGTTATACAATTTGGTATTACAGTTTACTTTTTAGTTTTTGAAGTGGTGTTCGCGTCAGATCCGAGTACTGCGTCTAAGGTGTTGGGTATGTTGAGGCTGCTGATTTCGTCTATGTATTGGAGCCATTCTATGATTATATGGTTGACTGAAAGTTCAGTTCCACAACAGATGCACCCTGGTTTCTCTTCTCTTCCCATGAGGTATCCGAGTGAAAGACGGGTGTGGCCAATTCGGAATCTATTAATGATTACCTTATCACTTATCTTCACAAGGAGGTTAGGCCAGCCGAAGATAGTGTTTTTACATTTCTAATTTGGTGTGCTGCTTTAGTTGTTGTGTCTGCTATCACATTAAGATGAGATCTCTTATTTTATTTTTCAAATCTGCATAAGGTGTTATACTAAATGTTGGGGTATCTGGGAATTTTACTGCTTTCTTTGCTTCTTGATCTGCTTTTGCGTTCTCTTCGATGTTGTTGTGTCCAGAAATTCACATTAGAGCTATGTTTATTCATCTACTTATTGATCGGTTTATTTTATGTTGCATTAGCTTTGCTATGTCTGTTGTATTAGTTGTATATTTTAGAATTTTTAGTGTGATCAGTGAATGTGAGAGAATTATATTTTTTATGAATGTTTCCATGGTTGAGTATGAATTCCACTAGCTCAAATATTGCTATGGCTTCTGCAGTGTAGATGGAACATAAAATTGGAGTGAACGTACATCGTAATTTCAGTTAACCAAAACTTTTAATTTGTTTTTTACAACAATAAATCTGAAGTACGGGTACCTACATATGCTTATGTACAATTTACAAAGTGATTATTTTATCACTAAACGTTTACATTGCCCCAGTGTGACATAACTGTCATATTTTCGATAAATTTATGTTTTTAAAATATTTTTATCAGTTATTCGATAAAACTAAATTATTTGAAAAAATATGTTTTTTCCAATTATTAATGTTATAGTTTGTTAGTTTGTTACCTACTTCTATAACATATTTTTTAATCTTGTATAGAACATGAAATAAATATAATAAATTTAGAATACTATATTTGTATTTTAATGTAATATTATACAGCTATTATAGAAATGTTGATCGAAAATATGGGTTATGGGCATAACTATAAGTAATGCAAATATGATTTTATGTGTCATTGAAATAATTAATAGTTGAGCGTGTAATCACGAGTTGTGCGTAGTTTGATAGTTGCAATGGCTATACAAGTACACACACTGCACATATTGGTACATAAATGAAAACGTATAATACAATGAGCTCGGTTACTGCGAATACCTACCGTTCGTCGTCAGATAAGAGCTGTACTTACATAATTTAGTGTGCGGACTATACCCCGTTGGATTCGGGTGAATACAATTATAATATTATACCACGAGATCAGTCGTCCCTCGGTGGACCGTCAAAAAGATCCACGATCAGATCTCGACTTTTCTCTGCAGATATAATATATTAAGCGTGCGTGCACAATAAAATTATTATACTATGTTATTTTATGTAAAGCGAGCGCCGTTAGCGTATAATTGTGCTACGATATTATAATATATAGTAATAGTATGATGTTCTGTTTGTATTTGTTTTTCAGACTGTTTATCTACAGCGAGTTGGGCGCCCGCGCTACTCACGTCTGTCGCAGCTGCGATGACTCATGTACATGATGTTTGATCTAAGAGACATGTCGGGTCACTTTTCTCGTTTAACGTCACATCAATTCCTGCGTATATGGTCAATTTTACATTGCAATATTTTTGCTACTTATTATGTATTTATCTAAAATATTGCATACAACTGTAAAAATATAACACAATTCATCTATAAATCTATATAATACGCATAAAAATTAGTGAAGTTTGCATGGACATGGAAACTATAGTGACCCAATAAACACAACATTTTGCACACATATTCCTCGAGGATTGAGACTAGGGAAGAAGTGTCCTTTACTTTGCTTCTCAATCCAAATATGTTACTATATTGTGCAAATCAATTTCGTTATGGCTCATTAAAATTGAATGATGTTTTTCATTATGTAAGTAAAAGGTTGAAATTGGCAACAAAAATTTTTTTTAAGAAAAACGGTATTGACTAGCCGGACCACCCATTCATTGCTATGGATTTTTTTGTAAATTAATTAAAATAAATACATATTTAATTATAATTATTTGTTATTAAATTGTACAACAAAACGCAATTTCCATATTTTTGTAGCTTATAGACTCTACCAATTTTGACGAAAGTTGTAGAAATTGTTCTTAGAGATATCAAGGAAGTTTACAGAGTAGTTTAAACCACATTAGAAAACATGTCAAGTGGTATATCCAATCCACCACGGGTGGATTGCCTATCTCGGTCGAAATAGTTCACAAAGCGAAGTACACTGAGGCCGATTTTCCCGTGAACTGAGGTGAACTAAAACAGAAATACACTGATATATATTACTGCCATATTTTATGTTCATTTTATTAGGCCAAATAAGGATTATATGGCAAGTGTAAATGAACAAAAAATACCAAAAACAAAAAAATAATAATAATAAATGACCAGAATTAAAAATATTACAGTAGAACTTAAAGTACGAGTATTATAATTAATCGATTGTTTGTTCAAATAAGATATTATATTAAATAAAGTTTTTTTATTTAGATTTTTTTAACATATTATTTCTAGTAAATATGAGGTGCAATTATATTTTATTTTGCATGTATTTTCAATACAATCAATCAACTAAGTACCGTATTAGTTATAACAAACACAATAGTATTACACACGTGAAATTGTATAATAATTATTACGAAAGAACGCCATCGGATATAATACTTTACAAAATTTTAGGTTTTTTTAGATTCATATTTATATTTGCTCGGAGAAACGAGAATTCATCATATAATAAAAAATATTCTGAAACGTCACTGAGGAACAAAATCAAGAAATTATTTATGCAAAGCACCATAAAATAAATTATCCGCTGAATCTGTGTCATATCGGAGAAATTTGGAATTCCAATCAGAATATGCCAAACATGAACAGATATTTTTTTCATTTTCCTTACAAAAATTTTAAAAGGAGTGTCCACAACTATAAAGAGAAATGAATGCAATCGGGGATAGTAAATATTGTATATACATCATATTAATTGTTAAATGGGGTTTTCCTTGGTCAACCTTCTCAGTATTAACTAATCGAAATGTATCACATTGTACACTAATATAGCCACGAGTTGTTTACCCCTTTCAGCCCAAGTTGTGTGTAACTTTTCGTCTGTGCACACAGCACCACACGGGTGATCATGTAACTGATATAACCTCAAAAGTACGGGGGGGAGGGGTGCGTTGGAGTGGGAAGGGTTTTGCGAGGTGGTCGACACTGCATTCTGAAATTGTCATGGGGTTAAGCACGTGGCTTTACTGCAATATACAATAGTGTCGTTTCTTATAGAACAACGAGTAAACAACAGTTTATGCCAATGCCCATTTACATCAGTGGCCGTACATATTACGTATACCTTACGTGATTTACACATGTACACAAATCATACATATTTTAGAAAATCTCCACCCACGATTATTCTTGCCACATCTGTTTCACTACCTAGTTTATCGAGTAAAATATTTTCTAATGTATAGGAAAGACTAAAACTAAGCGACATAAGTATTATGAACTATTAGTTTGTTTGGAATTTTTCTACAACTAAACTCTACTTGAATTTAATTTTAGTATGACAGGGTTAAATAATAATTCATAGAAACTAAACTTGAATAAATAAACAACGAAACATTTCAATGCATAACACTAAGAACGAGTATTTTATATAGGTACCGATTGTATTTTTATTTTTTATTTTTATTGAACAAAAAATATTGGCTACTGGGCCATTAGTTCTTAATACTGATGGTATTGATTTCATATGAGAGGGACATATACAATATAAACATGAATTGTTATCATTGTTTGTATTTCAAAATATGCTTAGCTACGTGGTTTTAACTATTCAATTATAAATTGTTTCTAAATTCAACAAGAGAGATCAGTCCAAACAAAATATAAGAAATTTGGAAAAAAAAAGGGTTAGATATAACTGATATAAGTTTATCTTGGAATATGACTTTCAATAAACATCACAACAACGACGAGAAATATAAAAGCTTATCTAATATTTCCTGAAAGTTTTGGTTATTATTAAACAGGAAGTATCGTATTTTATTAATGTACATTTATAAAGCATTTTGAAGTACAAAAGTATATTAATGAAAAAATGTAAATTATTCAAATTTCAAACTATAAAATTATTAACTTTACCAATAAAAATTGTACAGGTAGTTGCTTAATATTACAACTACATTGAAAGTTTGTTGTTCTGTTAAATTTTATATGGACATTATAGGCATTATAAAAATATATGAACTTTTACTTAACTGAAAATGTAAGTAATTTAGAAGTTACAGTATAAATAATTTGTTAATATTAGTTCTTACTACGAACAAATGAACATTAAATCTTATTGCCATAACTAATATAAAAAATATTATGTAAAAATAAAGATAAGGTGAAGTTGTTTTAATTTGTACAGGAGAACAAAAATAATTATTGAACAACCAAACACCAACGGAATGCCCCTCGTGCGGAACAATCCTCACTGTTAAACACTTGCTGACCGAGTGCAGAACCAACGAGGAAGAACGAAAAAAGTATAACATACGATTGAACCTGTACGAGATTATCGGTCCCGACTGCCTACCAGAAAACATCATATCGTTTCTCAAAGCATTAAAATTAGATAAAAGCATATAATAATTAAATAGAATAAGTCACTAATTTTGTATAAACTGTTCTTTTTTTTTACCTCTCCTATTCTAATCATATATTTATAAGTACTTATAAAATTGTATAAAACTCATAAGCTAATGGCCTATACTGCCGAAGCTGTAACGATCAATAAAAAAAATAATAATAATAATTATGATAATCATAACGAAATACATATAAAAAGGTGACAAAATATATGATAAGTATTTTTGATCTTCTTCCTGCCCTACTCTAACATAATATCTATTCAGTTCTGAACATAGATATAATTATCTGAATAAAATATATGATAGTTATATACTTATATCTCATAAAGTCCTGAGATATAAAATTGATTTAACTCTGAAATTGTTCGTAAACGAATAATAATTGTAAAATCGCTTAATATTTCTGTCTTCTTCCTAAATATATTGTGCATTAAAATATAGATGTAAACAAATCCAATTAATTTTGATTTTCAAACGTCAATTTAAATCCCATTCCACCGCTGTTGGTAAAATAATGGTATATAGATGATGAAGGTACCTGCCATAAAATAAATATGACGGAATATATTTCTTTATCGTTGTTTATCGTTTTATTTGTATTACATATATCCGCGTCTGCGTTTGGTAATATTTATTTATGTCATGTGATTATTATAATATACAATAACTAGTTTTATCATCATTGCAGTACAACATTTGCAACCGTTAAACATTGTAGCAAAATATTCACATTACACTGGTTGAATAAATATAATTTAAATGTTATTTATGCATGATTAAATTAATAAAAAAAAAACCCAATTATAAAAATCTTGAACTTAAAAATGGTAAACATAATCAGAAACTCAAACAAAAATAAATCGTTTATGCGTATTTACACATGTTGTGTATCGGTGTTATTTTTTTAAAAATGAATAGGGAAATAAAAAAAATATAAAAGTTTCACGAATTGACTACCCACCCCTTAAAACACGTTATTAACTATATCAATTATTTTGTTTTTCTTTTAAAAAATTTAAAGCATGATTGGTAAATGTTCAAAGTTTTTTTGCAATCAGTAGTTATTCAAACATTTAAGGCTAATGCTCTTTCAGCAAAACGTATATTATGTGTCTACACAATGTCATAATTTAAATATAAACTAATTGTTTAAATTTGTATGAAGTAGAAAATATGTTTACAACTTACTATACTAAAGTCAAAATCATAAAACTATTTTTATAGTTAAAAATTAAAAACTGATCTAGCTTACGTATATACTCTGTACAATTTAATTTAAGAAACAAATTTTCATATCGGTTTTGGTGTTAAAAATAAAGAATATACCTATTATTTTAGTTCGTAGACCGTGGCTGCATTTATAGAATTCATATTTTGAAGGAATTAACGCAATAAAATTTTATGTTAACTCTGAAGTGAAAAAAAAAATAACATTTCGTATATAATGGTACACATACCAGTAATAGTCATCTAAACTGTAGAGAGCATAAAAATAATGTTCCATAACTTTTAAACTTTTCCCACTCGATATTACAGTTTGGATCTTTGCGTTGTGTATAATTATTTTTAACAAGTCTAAAAAGCCTAACACTGTGTACAAAAAGAATTATTTTATGTGTTTACAAAAGTAAAAAATATTTAAATCAAATTTACAAATTTTACAAATATAACTAAATATTTATGACATGAATAAAAACGTCTTCTATTAAAATATTGTGTCCATTATTTATTTTATTTTATCTAAATTGCATCTTTTAAATGGAAAACAACTATATTTGGAATAAGAGGTTATACAAACTGTAAAACTACAATAATATTAAATAAACTATAAAAAAACTATGTATATTTTTTAAGAAACATATAAAAACCATAACATTGCATATGCAACAAAGAAATACATCCAACCATTACAGTTACGATGGCGACGTTTTACAATTCTATACAAGTTAAATAAAATGTAATCTCTTTGTTACGAATTATGAAAAACATATGAATAATCAACATTAGAGTGTCGACAGGCAGCACAACACTGTCACCGTGCACCGACCACTTAATATCTTAATATGCACAAAGTATATAAATATATAATATACATATTATATAATGTTCGATTATTTTAAATGTTGTACATACCTAACTTCAATATTTGTGTGCACATTTAAATGATAATTATCAATAGGTACGTCGTACGTCATGATATTATGTTGCACAGTCCGGTAATTGTATACTCAGTATTTGACATTTTCATACTAGTTTTATCAGTTCGACTATATTGTACGTGTACTTAACATTACAGAACACAGACAATGATGGTATTGCTATCATAAGTAGCATATTTTGAAATTCTATCTTTGATTCCTGTGCATACGGCATACCACTTTATTAGTAACTGAACATCCATTTTGAATTTTTTTGAGAAAATAAGTTTACAAGTATAAAAGTTATATATTCATCATATTATTACAATCAAAATATGTGTTTTATGTGTCGCATTTGGATTTGAATCAATTCGGATTAATCTGTTGATGTACTATGAATAATTGCAATGGATTCAATTCCAGTTTACGCGAACAATATTGACTGTAATTTATAATAGATTACAAACTTAAACATTTCTAAATAAAAAAATGCGATTTGAAATCGAAGATAAAGAATAACATCAATTAATGTTATAAATACTTATTATGAAAACGAACAATACAAGCTGTATATGATATTTTTTTGTAAAAATTACTCAAAATTCATAATATCGTTCACGTGATTTAAAACTACAACCAAGTTAGTTTGATGAATATAATTTATTAGTTATTATCATTATTAAACTGGTGATTTCGCGATACTTGCTTCACACACAACATATTTTGCATATGTACCATCATAGCTGATCGAATGTTAATTAACTTAAAGTCACTTGAGACGATAATTAGATTATTTTTTGAAAAACCATCTGCGTTTTGGTTGTAATTTACTAAAGAATTGAACTCCATTGTTTAACGATATCAAATTTATGTTTGTTATTAGTCAATTTATCATTATTTGAAAACTAAATAACAAGAAATGGAGATTATAATAATAAAGTTATACTGTGTTTTTACCTGATTAAAATTAAATTAAAACTAATGTAAAAACATTTACTAACAATTATTTAATCAACGTTTTCCACAGAATTCAACCAAACAATTATATTGAATTATTAAATTATTACCCAATTATTGGAAATTACTAATACTATATTATAAATTGTGTATGATACACAATGTATATACATTATACTATTTACCAGCTATGCCCTATAGTTAGAATAAATTAATCACAATTCATTGAGAGTCAATAGAGTTTAGAGTATTTATAATTTATAAATTATGCATCAACAGTTGATATTTCAATATTTCATACAGTTTTGTCAGCTATACTCGGAACTGAAATTAAATCCCGAAATGCGTTAATTTGTGACTATTATTCCCAACGTTATTTCATGGGTTTTCATAGTTTTTGATGAAAATAATTCAATTCTGATACGCACGTAATATTTAAATATTGTTATTCTTCAATATTCGTCTTGTTATTCATAAGTTATAAACAACATCTCAGAACTGCAAACGCACAGTGTATCGATTCAACCGCTTCTTTAGAACATAGTCACAGAAAGGGATGGGTAGGGATGGATCGTCATATGATGCACGGTAAATTTAATGAGGAACAAAGCGCTTACGCTGGGTGATGAATAATAATTTGCTGTTTGTTCGATTAATTTAATGTTAATTATTTATGATACAATCTGAATATAATTGACAATAATGATAATTATTTATTTGAACTAAGTTTAGCTAAATACATCCGATATAACATTGTGTACTAAAGTAAATAGTAAATATAATATGATGTATGTAAAAAAAACTACCACTATAAAAATTAAATTTTTAAAATACTGCGGTCACACACATTTTTTTATGTATACTTGTAGGGTAATTAATTAATAGTTATACATTGTATTTTATTTCTATGTCTTAAAGTATAGTTATGAAAGGTACATTTTCTTATGTAAAATACTTATATTATAATAAAATATAATTTTACGTTTTATTCAATTACAAAAAAAATATAAGATGTACTTGATAGTTTACCAAATTGCTTATATTTTTCTTAACCTTTTTTATTTATTTTTTTATTTATACCTACCTTAAAACTATGTTCTGTAGTGCATGATACTCATAGAGAGTATGTGATCACTCACTTAGACTTTACCCTTTCCAACAATGACCAGCTTATTGCTCGTAAGGTTGCACTTGATTATAAATTTAATGTTCTTTTCTTTTTTTTTTTAATGTGGGTAATTTTTAATCTGAAATTAAATTAAACACAACCACATAATAATATTGAACTTCTGATTTTAAACAAAAACTAAAAGTCATGATTACATTTTATTATGAGCTTATACTTTAAAAAATATATAAAATGTCTAACAAATCATTACTAAACTAATCACAAAATATTTGATGTATCACTATACGGACATACGGTGCATGAGGTATATACTTGTGTTACAACTGTAATCATGATATTAATTACGTTAAATACTATTATATAAGCTGTATCTTTTATCGCTTTCATGTGATATTGTAACTTATAATATGTATGAAATAAAATCTTAAATTTAAAAATAATATAATAATAAATTATAAATAATACAAAAATAAAGTTTAATTTTGCCTAAAGTTGTAAACAATCACAACCAAAAATTCTTGGGAGTGCAATAACATCTGAAACTATGAACCATAATGTATGCATATAAAAACAAAATCCACCTATTATCTGTATAGTGCACCCTAACAATAAACTTTTGAGGTTTATTATGGTTTCGAGGTTTTTAAGGAAGGGTAATGAAGCTTCAGTAATTCTCACAATCTACTGAAAAGTTGAATGCCATTAAACACTTCAAAACACGTGATATTATGAATATGCTTCAGTGATGAAATAACAGTGGAAAAGTTCAAAAAAAAAAATACTACACAACACAATAAACGAATACTTCATATTATTTAAATGTTCATCTTTTGTCAATGGAATAATGACTGCAGAATTCATCATTACATCGACCGAATTCTGTGTATAAATTTCTCTGGACAAACTAATTACCTCTGCAGCGTGTTACAACACAAGTGTTAACAAACTCGTCGTACTTAGCCTAGAGTGAGTTGAGATCAAAAACTATAAATAATCGTCAAGACATTGGGGTTAATTCGAATATCGATATTCCGCCATATAGTTCAAGTGGAATAATTTCGTATCAAAACTTCTTCGCATACACAATAAATCGATGTTTGTATACTATATGATTTGTGTTTAGATACGACATTCTGATTTTCGAGGTCTACGCATTATTCGTCGTATTCAGCGTCTCGTATTATGGTAATTTTACACAAAAGGTCTCTGATGAACAAGCGAAAGTTCACGTCAGCAACATTATTATAACTGCGGTGCAGCTTTTGGTAATAAAACATCATATACCACTACGACGCGTATGTCGTGCCGTCGCCACATTCTTGTGTACAGACGCACAACAGTGATGGATAATCTGTAGAAAATATAACACAAACGTGATACGGTAAATACTAATATTACGTCTTACGTATAAACACATTATAATGTGTATTTTAATTTAAGTACCTATGCTATATAATATATATTGTACATAAAAATGTGCACACGAAATATTATAATATAAATTATAATATCGTGATTGAAATAAGGATTATATTTACTTTAAATAAATCTTTGAAAGTCCTCTTCGAAATGCCGACATCTTTTAATCTAGCAAAATATATTACACTCAGCTTTTTATTCACGTATATCCAAAAAAAGATGATTTATTTTCAAAACGAGTCGATTAAGTGGTATAGTGTACTCTATCATAACCGTTTTAAATTTTATTATAAATTCAAAAAGGTTTAACCTGCGTGTTTGTTATAATTTGAATAACGATATTGTGTTTTAAAGTATCGAACGAACAATATACAAATAAATTATGCAATTTATTGAAACTCCGGTAGATAATTTGACAGAATTGAATTTAAATATTTCTGTATGAGGAATTATTATTTTACAACAGTTTGACACTTTACACAATGATATTATTATATCATACAAACGTAAAGTATTATATTTCAAACACAGTAGTATATGACCAACAAATAATCGTGTGGGAATCAACACCTGACGAAATAATTTTAATAACACATGGAAATGGCTTACAAAGATCATTGAGCGTGTTCATTTTAAAATAATTATGCTTACATTATGATTAATAAAGGAAATAGCTATAAAATATACAAAAACAATATCTATGGATAATATTTTGACTAATTATTAACCAAGTTAACTTAAACAAATTTACAAAATATACATACGTTTTAACAATTATTATTATTATAATAATTTAAATATAATTTTATCTGACATAAAATAAATGATACTATTATAATTATAGTAGCCAATAGATAAAAGCTACAAAACGGTTTAAAAGTTATGATATTCAAATATGAAGTTACATTATAGTGTAACATACACATTAGCCTGATATTGATAACAATGTGTAATTTATGTGCCTACCTATACTATCCATACATTTACAAGTTTAATTTGAATAATGGTCATGTATATTATGTGATATAATTGTAGGTAGTTCATAATATATTATCATAAACAACAGTTGTACATTTTCCTAAATATATTGGCAAGAATCAATATATAATATAGAAGCATTGCTGTATATTATTATAATATTTTATTTACTAAGCTTGTTAATTGGTTCATACACATTTTTACTTAAAATACTAATGATGATAATTTTTGATGACATAAAATGACTATAAAATAGTGTATTTACTATTTAGTGTTTTTTTCAGATGAAACATGAAATGATACTGTACTAGTGTGAGCGATCCGATACGATTTCCAAAAATCCGGTCTCCGTACATATATGTTATAGTTTTTTTAAAAACTTTTATTGGTTTAATCAACCCTTATGAATAGTGAAAACCTTAGAGAGTAGTTGGAGTGTTTGTTTTTCAAATTTTTTAGTAGATTCCAATCCGAAGCAAAACAACCAAAATGTCAAATATGCAAACCACTTATCACAAAAAAATCGTATGATTTGCTTTTGAACTCTGCTATATTCAAAGACAGTCA
Source organism: Myzus persicae (assembly GCF_001856785.1). Lineage (NCBI taxonomy): Eukaryota > Metazoa > Arthropoda > Insecta > Hemiptera > Aphididae > Myzus > Myzus persicae. The sequence continues at coordinate 201,873 of NW_019103943.1, forward strand.
AACATTAATCTGATGTCTTAATCTATTTTTTTTTAATTTTATTGTAAATTGTTATATCTAATTATTATGTTTAAACATTTTAAATCATTACTATTTGGTGAATTAAATACAATTGGTATTCAATTAACTATGGTCATTTAACAAATAGATTAATTTAATTTTTAACTAAATTCCTTAAATAATGTAACATAAATTTGTATTTATTAAAACGTCAAGAATCTATTGTAAGCATACATTTTTTACATAAAACTGTTCATTATAAACGTTTGATATTTAAAAATAAGTACAAAAATAATATATGTGTAGTTAGACACATATTAATACAATTATTTAATAATAATGATGTATTCTTATCATTAAATTCGTTTTTAATTATATTTTATGTTTTTTATACAAGATATTATATTCTATTTAATGAAATATATTATAAAAAATTATATTAGTACCTACATTTAGTTTGAACATTGCAAACAATGTATATAAAAAAACAGTTGATAGGTATCTAACTATAAAGTAATAAATATTCATATTATATTTTTTTTATAACAAAAATAGTGTATGACGGGCAAAATCTCTGTTGAGAATATTCAAAACCCATTGGGAGCTGACAGACATTAACTATTTATTCGTATTATAATTAATTTCAAAGCACCGTGTGGTTTTATTATTTTATTTAAGATTTCCTATATGCTACAGACGAATTTTTTCTCCTGGGTATACATATTTTATCTGTCATATATTATGTGTGTATAATTTTATTCATGGAATCTACACTTGGGTATTCCTCACACGTTTTACGTAATATGCTGACATTCTACCTAGAAGGTAACTACGCTTGTAGGTAGGCACATCGTTATATATTGCTATTTGTCAGTAAAACTATTTTACTTGAAAGCTAAAGTACGCACAGTGAAGAAGGTTTGTGAAATTAACAAGGTTACGTCTTCAAACCAAGAAATGGACAGCTATAATTCGGTCTCGATCAGAAAATGAGAGAATGTAAAAATATATTTGATGCATAAATACCATGCAGCGTCTCAATTATTATGTCAAGTAGATACCTATATGTTATGCAAACATTTGTTGCTAGTTGAATTCAAAAACAAAAGAAAAGCGGTAAAAAATAATAATACATTCTAAGACAATTCAATGACGACGGTAACATAAAATAGGTATACTTAATGTGAAATAAATTATGCTTCTGTTGTAAAATTAAAGTTCAGAGTACTTAATGTTGTTTGTTGAATTATTGACTTAGACTGTCGACGTTTACACGACTAAACACTTGTTTTTTCCTTTTTTTATTAAAAATATAGCTGATAAAATAAAGCATAGTGAATGAAAGCATATATTTACGCATATTTGTGAACTTATTTTTAATAATTTATTCTCGTTTCTATTATCCAGGTAAAAAAGTTAAACAGATTGGGTTTAACTATATGAAAGCGCTTATTTCTCCACAAGAATACCTATAAATATTAAAACTGACTACTGATTATATTTCAATTCTTCTCCATACGGTTTCTTATTTAGCACTAGTTGAATAAACTTCTACAGGAATTCGTTTTTATATAGGTTTGAAAAATATATTGTTTTATTTGTACCTATTTTCTCTTCAGCAGATACTTTATTGGACATAAGTGTTATAAATTATAATTACAAGTCAATAATAACAAGTTTATATTACATAGTTTTTTTTTATTATTCGAAATGCTTGAAATGTGTAGGTATTTTTTTTCGAAGAATTTTTAACATTATAAATTATACTTGTTTTTATTTTAATAAAATATAGTAATATTAATAATAATAATAATAATAATAATAATATTGGTAGACAATCATTAAATTGATAAGTATGAGGGTCTAAAATGTACAAATAATGCATTATTAATATCATTGTTCTCTTTATTATTTCCATCAAATAAAGATAATAGTAAAAAAAATAAATAAACAAAAGGAGTTTCCACACAAAGCGTTTAATCGTCCATAGTGCCCACTGCCCATAGACCATAAAATGCTCATTAATAAATTAAAATTCAATGGTATATCTTGGGGTTAGCCCTTAAGTAAAATTTAATATAGGCATCTATGTGGTATACACTTCAAATAGTAAAATCAATTATGTTGATTGCGATGGTCCATAAGCATTAGGTGAATCACGGTATTCATCATGGAATGGTACTTATTAGTATCTAACTATCTTATTTATTATTTATGCGAATGGTTCACTCAATTTAAACACAGATGGAGTAGTTACTTCTTATGCATATAGTATTGTGATTTTGGTTAAAAAAGATTATCAAACGATTTATATCCATCCACCCGTCATTAGTATTCTAATTTTTATTCAACAAAAGTTCAGAATATATTGAGCTCGACGGATCATATTATAGTAGGCACCTGTTATAGGCAAAAATGAAAGACCTATAATTTTTTTATTTTTTTTTTCAATTCGAAATTTAAAATAGCCAAACTGGATAGTGATGTATGGGATATTAAATTTAAAAGCCATAATCAATCACCACATTAAGAAAACCAATTTTGATTCAAATTCAGATTTCTATTATTTCTTTAGTGTTACCTATTTAAATATTTTAAATCAAAATTGTTGAACATTAATTGAATATATGTATAGCGTTGACTGTGGGTAAGGTTAGAAGGACCGAACTTGGTATGTCAAATATTGATACATACATCTAAAGATAATATAATAAAGTTAACTAAATTACAAAAAATATAATTGTAGTATAATTTAAGAAATGCGTACCTAGTAGTTTAAATTTAAAACCTTTACAAACTAATTTTGAATCTCGACTTTTGATTGTTTTTAATTATCTTGGCTGGTGTAACATAATATGGTTAATCTTTTATTAGATTTTCTCATCATGAAATATATAATTAGTTGATGCACATTTTAGGTTCTCTGATCACGTTTTCTACATCTACGTGTTATTATTTTAATTCAAAAACAATAATATAAAGAAAAAACACAATAGTCTGCAAAAAGAGATAATGCCTAACCATTAACAATAACCTTAAAATATACAGAAAATAAATTTTTATGTTTACACTTTATATCGGATAAAATTCAAGAAACCTCTGAGCCTATGTATTGTAAAATCGTTTTTTTTAAAAAAAATTATACTGACAGTTTATGTAACACAATATATTTTATAACTATAATACTAAAATTTGAATTATAATATGTTTATATATATTATAAGAAAGTAAGTTTTTTTAAGAAATAAATGGCAGAGGTATCTATTAAAAAATAATTGTAATTATATAATCTCATTGATAAGACAACTTAATATAAAAAAAGTAAAATATCAAAATGTATAAAAGGTGTTTTGCAAAGTTTTTAGATAAATTTGTATAAGCATATTTCAACTAAAAAGTGAAAAAACTATCACTTTAATCATATTATTTACTGTTAGTACTGTAGTAATATTGTTTTTATTTTGTACTCAGTATTGTAAAAATGCTTATATATTTTATATATTTTTTTCAACTCGCCTACCCGAAGCACAAGTTATACTTTTAAGGGAGGTGGCATAAGGTTTTTACTGTGATAATTTATATAGTAAACTGTTATTTTGTTTTATTTGATAATAAACACGAATTCAACTAAAAAAACTAAAAGTTATATTCAACACATTATAGCCAATATAGTCTTAAAAAGTTGTGATATATTACTTTGAACTTGGTCGTGAGTTCAAATGTAATAAAAACTAAAAACAATTATAACTCGCGAACTTAAATCAGTATTCATTTCTTCAACCTTTATAAATTTATTTTATGAAAGGGAAAATAGTTTCTTTTAAATAATACAGTTACTAACAAATAATAATACAATAATGCAAAGGGAAGCAAATAATTGAAGGTGAAATTGGGGATTAAAAATAATACTATTAACCGGTATAAATAAAATTGTTTAATAAACTTGGGTACAAAACAAATATTTTATATTATTCAAGAATAATATAAATGTTATTTTAAGTAAAAGGTATTGTGAATTGAAATCAATATCATAATTTTAATTAAAAAATTTCAGTTTGATGTCAATCATTATATTTCAATGGATCGAGCATAATAATATGGTGTGAATCTAATTTTAGAATGCCTACGATGTAGAATGTTTTCGATTTAATGTAATTAATAGTTATAACTTATAATCGACGTACAACATACCTAATATGATAAATAAGATAATAATACCAAATGTTGTAAGTCACAATAAATAACATTAGAGAAACCGAAAAATATAAATATTTTTTTTTAAATACCTTGTATAAAATTGATTTTTAACTATAAAATAATGTTGGAACCTAAATCTAAAATATGTAGGTTCGTTTATATTAATGTGTATCATCAAAATGGAATAGTAATATAATAAGTAAATATTTTATTCGACGTCGATTTTCTTTACAAGGAAATTATGAAAGTATTTTAATATTAAATAAACTATATGCTAGAATAATTTTATATTAAAAAAAACTGCAATCTGGATACGTTGTAACATACATAACATAACATTAAAGTTGTACATACAAATAATGTCAAATGTCTGAAATGTCAAATGATTATTCTACATTCCTACACACATGCGTAACAGGAGAATCGCCAAATAAAATTTGAACTTATAGTTAATAGGCTAGAGCGAAATAATTTGAATATTTATTTTTATAAACATACATTTTACGTACCTATGGAATAATACATGCATACATCTCTTATCAGTAGATGAATTAAATTATGCAGGTATATACCTACTAATGTTAGATGGAATAGATAGGTACTATAAAATATTGTTCCAACATTAAAGCAAAACAGTTAAAAATGTTTTACGAATCATGTAATTTGAGTTAAATATTGTTGAAGTAGTAAAAATATACGTAGGTAGGTATAGGCATAACGACTTTTTTTACAAAACAAGCATATTTATTTGATTATTTCTATTCCCGAGGCAGGTTTTGAAATAATGAAAAATTGTTATCTGGAATAAGATTTAGCGGTAGTGATATTATAAACTAATAAATTACAAAAATTGTATAGTTACAAAATCATATAATAATGAACCCAATACCGGGTATTGTTAGCTAAAAAACTGACTATTGTGCACACTTAATTTATGGCTCATTCAGCATTTAACCAAAAGTGTATAAGTATAATATATTGTTTAATTTGTTATACCTAGTCAATGTCCATTGATCGAATCGTTTTTGAAGTAAAACTTCTTTAGGGGTTCCAAGAGTACAACGCCTAAAAATGTGTAACGAAATTATACCCACGGCACAATACAATATAAACCATATAAAACCAATTATTATTATTATTATTATTATCAATTCAGATATTTATGGAATAGTGAAACTGAGAGTTTTTTTCAACATATTATACTGTACGATAATTCAATTTATAATAATTATGCAATAATCATGTATATAATAATAATTATAAATATCGAAACGATTGCTAGTTATAATTACATTTTTAAATAACCGACGGTAGACTTACTGGTACAACATCAAATAGTTAAAATGGTATTTGATTTTAATTTGAAACTTTAAAAAAACAATGTCTAAAATTAATATTATATAATGAAAATAATGAAATGATAATAAATAAATAAAAAGAATCAAACAAATACAAAATTGTTTGTATCACAAACTTGAATATAAAATCCTATCAGATCATGTAAGTTCTTGCTGCGAGATTGATCATTATCAGAAAAGCTAGATATCACTAAAAACTACAAAAGAAAATTCACTTCATAAGCTTGTGCTTGCCCACACGCACGACATTTTTATTATTAATTTAAATAACGAAGCTCATAAATTTAACTCGAATAAAATCATAGGTGATACTTAATTTTAATTTTTTAGTTTTGGAAAGTCTCATAAAAAAAATTGTTAGAAACAAAATTAATAATGACATAATATAGACAACATAACACTATCATCATTGGTACTACAATACTGGTTCTAGTGCTAAATCGTCATACAAACCTTCAACATAAAAATCAAAATATTTACTTAAAAAATAATAATATTATAATACAAACACATATTATTAAAACTATAATTTGCAAAGCAAATGAGCACGTAAAGAACCATAACGTTTACGTAAAATGAGAGCACTGTAGTTTCCTGAGAATTTACAAGTCCGTGATTTGCAAATTGACCAACAACTGTAAATTGTTATAGATTTGTAAATAATAAAAATGTCTGTAGCTATGTTGACTAATTTACTTATTTTTATGAGCGAAATGAATTAAAATTGATGTATTTTTTACACACGCATGCAGCTTCATTAGAATAGCAATTTGTATTTAAACATGTAATAAACTTAATATTATGCAATCATGATAACTCTGCTTACTTTTTTTTTTTTTTGAAAACGAATTCACGTCGCTACTGTTGCTACTGTGTGTACATTAACACACGATAAATAGTTGACATTTAACAACATGTCTTACAGTTTAGATGTTAATGTGTATACCATATATAAATACGAGTATAATATTATTATATTATTCAAAGAAAAATCTATAAATATACAATTATTAACAGCCTTATTAGTCAAGTTATTAAGTCAATATTATGTAAATTGTCGTTTCTGGTTTCTGGTTTTACTACAAAACGCGACATTTTACTAATGCGTTATTTGAAATCTAATTAAATTTTTATTTTTACTTCGCCTGTGTTTAAATTCTACAGTAATATGAAACAAACCAATGACTTGATTTTATGGATTTTAACTGATTTAACCCATTGCACTATTATTATGATCTAATCCTTTTCATAAACTGTAAGCAGCTTATTAACATATTATATTATTAATTACTATGCATACTCACGGATTTCTAGCATTTAGGGTAATAATATTAATTGTGATAATATAAATATATAATATTGCAACACTAGTCATTAACGCGAGTCAATAGTTAAAGTTCAGTTTAATTTTATCTTAGCCCGCTATTTTCGTTGGTTGTAATTAAGTGAATAAATATTAAATGACTAGTTAATATTGAACTGAATCCCAATCCACAGTATTATAGATTAATTATGTTATAATATAACTTCTAGTAACATTGGTATCAACTATTAAAACAATAAACTTCTAATTGTCACTCAGAAAGCATACCGATGTCTCTTAGGAAAATATCATGTGGACAAAGAAAATAATATTGTTTCGATTCAGCTATTATAGGTAGGTAAGTTATTCTGTTTTAAATATTATTTTGTATTCACTTAGATATTTCTAAAATTGTAGTACTATTTACTAATTTTTAACCTTGTCAATTTCGTGTTGTATACTATTATTACCTACGTTTTAACCGAGTTTAAAATATAATTCCTTGGATTGCACAGCCTCGGAAGTTTAGTTATAATATAAAGTATTATGCATTGCATCTATCTTATTCATCTCTTACATAACTATCTAATAATTATTCATGATTTTTGTGCTGATTTAGCTGAATTTATTTCTATGGGTTCTTAACACCTTACGACACTCTGTTGAAATATTTCGGTATAAAAATAAGACTTAATATTAGTATCGAAAAATAAATGTTTACTATGATAAGTATAACGGTACATAATATATTATGCTACATAAAAATATTATACTGTGCAAGTATTTTTAATTAATTTTAAAATTAATATTCAGCATAATGCGTCATATACTCATATCAAACAGTTCAAAATTAGGTAACAAAGAAATGTAGCTGTGTATTCAGTGAAGTACATAATAATGTCGGTTTCGTTCGAGTGAACTTTATTTCTACAATATATTATTATTGATAAATTGTAAATTGCTTTTAATACAAAATATTGAAAGTTTTTCCATTAATCTTGTATTAATCTTTCGATGATATTTATACAATATTGACTTCAGTTTTGTCTTCTTTAAAACTGTATAAATAAACAATAGTAATCGGTAAAAAACATCTGCTTGTAGATTTATATACGAGATTTCAAATGCAGTAAATCAGCATTATAAAAGCCAAATATACTCATTGATACTTCTCAAAAACGAATGAACTCAAAATGTTGTATTTAGTGGTTTCTCCAATGCTCTAGACGTTCAGTAAGAAGGGATTTATAAAAACTAGCATTTCAAAGATGGACTTACACAGGAATCTCATATATATATATATATAAGCGTGCAAATATCATTGCAAATCGATGTGGTAAACGTGGTTTGGAAAACGGACAAATCGCCACTGCAAATAGCTTCCGCGGCGGACAATAGGCCACTGCAAATAGCTTCCGTGGAGGACAATAGACCAATGCCAATAATTTCCGCGACTGATGACACTATTTTCTACTACGGACGAGACGCCGTGAGGACGCAAAGAAGATGCTCAAGGCGTGTGGCGTCGTGCCTCAGTAACCACTTGGGTTTTGAAAAAGAACCAGTGACCACTTAGCAAACGTGTTCAAAGCGTTTTGTTGTTGTGTCAGCGCCAAGTGTCACGAACAATAACACATACGTTTATGATAAAATTTTTTCTCGGTATGTATTCACGGTTCACGTTATAACTCGAAAGCGCTTAAAAATGCATTTGGTCTATACGTTGTGTAGGAAGGTTAAATGTATAATTTAAACAGGTTCATTTACACCAGTGTTTTTCGACCCTCTTTCGACTACAACACCCTAATTATAAACTTAGATCCGAAAATATAGCAATATGCTTGGGCAGTCAACGGATTTTTGATAAAGTAACAGTTATAAACTTATATTTAAATTGAGTATCTTTTTTTTCTTGTCTGAGGTTTTTACCATCACCTCATATACGTCATAATGTCATATTATATATTAATCCTTAACACGGAAAATATAAATAAACATTTCGGCTACACGTCACGGTAATACGTGATACATTAGTGTGACGTGTACACACCACGTTTGAAAACCACCTTTTTACACCATGGTTTTAGAGTTCTTCAAAAACAGAAAATATTTGCATAAAGTGTATGATCATCCGATTTTATTAAAACATCACTTGTAATAATATGATCTAGCTGGCGGTTGCCGAATAATTTAGACCAGTGAAGCTGTGAAGATGAAGCTAAGACACAGTCATCGCACAAACGCGTTCGTAACGAGATTTTAAATGTCGATGAAATCCCAACGTAGGTACATAATTATATATATTATGTACAATATTATCTATTCGAATATAAAAAAAATTGTCGACAGTTTTAAAAGCGCCACCCATTTTAAAGTACATAAAATAGATTGTTACCTTATACCTACTCTTTTGTCCGACGACTGTGGTTGACGGTTATAAATCGCTGCTGGCACGGCCCACGTGCTCCACGTTATCGAATAATGAAGACAGGAACTAAGTCTAAGTCTAATACCACCATAACGCCGTCGAACCAAAAACCATCGATCGAAAGAGTTTGACGAACTTCGAAATGTCAATAAAGGAAAAACAGTCGAATGTACACGGATAATTTTATATTATCCATTCGAATATTATATAGTTTTAAATGTGAAAGCCATTAAATATGCATTAAAAAATTGTAGCCTTCTCACTTATCCAAATGTCCGATCCCTGTATGTGGGATATACCTAATTCAGTTTAGTGAATCAAATTAATTGACTTCAGTACTTACAAAAGGGTAGATTCATCTGTACTAAGTTGCAACATTAGATTTCTGCAAGAATAATCATTCGATCATTTGGTGTTATAATATGGTTATTTGTTATAATTTAACAGTTTACGATTATATTTTTATTTTTAAATTAAATATCGATATATTGTTATGATACTTTTATAAATATATATGTGTATAGTATAGCTATCTATAGTTAAGCACTGATATAAATCAGTGTTTATGAACTAATTAAAATACAAAATTGGGAAAGTGAATGACGCTTTCCTGTATAGTAGGTCAGAAGTGGATCACTGTAATAGATGGTGTTAAATTTAAATTCACTGATATAATACCATCATTTACAAAACATTAGTCCATTAATTTAATGTTTTAGTATTGAAAAATATTAGAAAATATTTAAGACACATAAAATTCATGATACGTATTTTTTTTCTCATGTAATTTTTATTGTGAACCAAACTAAATTTAATTTAAAAAGTAAACCCAAAAAGAAAAAACCGAAAAAAAAGTTTTGAAGCTTAATAACTGTGAAATTTAACACATAACTTACAATTTTAAAAGTGTGAAACTGGATTTATTTCTTTAAGAAACCATTCCTTTTCAGAAGATTTTGAACTTTATACCGTAATTTATCTTTTTGTCGACATAAAATATATACTTACAAATCAAAATAAATTTCTATCCGAACAATATAAACTTAACGAGATATCATAACGAAAAACAGATAGAATTCTAATAGTAGGTATTAAATATTAATCCATAGATTGGTATATTGGACTTATGTTCCCCAGCATTTTTTCAAGCCACACAGAAGTTAAACTCCGTTTAGAACACTTCAATTATTAGACGAGGTACGTGTTTAATTGACCACAAGGTGAACATATTTATTTGTAAGAAATAATTTACATCAATATTTTACTCATTTACTTTTTTTCACATCATCCCGGCACGTTATAATTTATTTACCAGTGTGTCAGTGTTACCTATGCTTGGAGTTCCTATAATTCAATTCTAGTTATAAAAGTATGGCTCACCTGATACCACACAATTTTCATGTTTATGGTTCTTTAAGCAAATACAATATACCTACATGAATGAATAACTATGAATTTAGTATCCAAACTTAAAAAAAAATTTCCATTTTCTTTAACGATTAAAATTACTTTGTCTACAACTTACAAAAATAGTTTCTTAGTTATATAAGAGTGCAATCAAAATTGACGAACATCGATGTTACAGCAGGCATTTTTAACAAAATATAACGGACAATTTTGTAAGTTGAAAAAAATACCTATAGAGAAATTCATTGATCCATATTATATAATATTATAGACACCATAAAAGAAACAATATATTGATAACATTACATTAAAGCAAGGCTGGGCAAGTTAACTAATTTTTCAACTCGTTAAGTTGAGTTAATATAGTAAATTTAAGTTGAATTTAAAGTTAAGTATTCCTTTTCTTTTCTGTATAAATCACTAAAAGTTCAAAGTTAAATTGAAAAAAAATTAACTTAACTTAGTTTAAAATATATTTTTTTTCTTGTGAAATTGATTACCATACTTATTCATTAAAGCTCAACAAATAACATAATTTTGAAGGTCTTACTATTCAAAAAAAATGTATATCTTTGTATTAATTTCAGTAGGTACTTACATATTTCAATCAATTAAAAAATTCAACAAAACAAATGAATTATTTTAATACATTTTTGTTACTTAGAAGTTATTTTCTTATAAATCGTTTCATAAATTGTATAGGTAGATAGTTGTACTTATCAGTTAGGTATTACGTTATTTTAATACCTATTGAAATATCAAATACAGAAATAATGCAAAACAGTTCTGACAGTTTACAATTTAGAGCTTATTTAGAATACAGAATAAAATAAGTAATAACACAAACAGTATTACATTTTTCAGGTTATTTTAATTTTATACATATAAAAACCAAAATATAATTTTAAATCTATGGAATTTATATTAGGATAAATAAATGAACTGACGTAACTTCAAATTAAATTAACTCAGTAAGTTAGAAATTACCAAAAAAAATTCAATAAGTTAGAAGTTCCTTATGGAAATAAAAGTAACTCATTAAGTAACTGAGTTAAAAGTAACTTAACTTTAACTGTTTAACTCGTTAATGCCCAGCCTTGCATTAAAAATAGGTACTTTATAGGTAATTTATTATTTATTTTATTCACATTTATGTATGCCTATACATTTACCTTTATACTAATGTCCACAATAAAAAGAGGGTAAGAAAGTTTGAGTATGAACCTGCTTCATTTTCAATACCTAATGGGGCAAATTGATCCAGCCTTTCTAATCAGCCATTTCATATTCACCAATATATTAATCTCAAAAATTGGATAAGTTATTATTTTCTTTTTTAGTATTTAATGCAAAATATAACATATATAATATTTAAACATCACTATATATGTCTGTATGTAATAAATTTCATTTAACTTATTATATTTCCTTTATTTTATGTTTTACTATCATTAAGTGTTTGCTTAAGAAATATTAACATAAGGTGAATAAAAAACCAAAACATTAAGGTTACTAATTCTTCATAAGTTTTTTAAAATATTTATTTCATTTCAAAAAATAATTCATATTTAAAAACTATTAGAAAAGACGCATTGATATATAAGTCGATTTTTTTTGGCTACTATCTAAACGTATTTATATTGTACTGAACACATCCCATTGATACTCTTCATAATCCAATAACTTATATTAAAAAATAAATATAATACCTATAAAGTCTAAATATTTACCCCAATCTGCAAAAAGATTTATAATTTCTGTTGATTTTATGTAGGTTTAATATAAAAAAACTTACTTTTTACCAACACAACTATGGTAACCATTTCAATATTGAATATTATGAAGTGAACTAAATGATTACCAGCAATAGGTATAATTTATTTAGATGTAATCATTATATTGTTTTCTACATAGTTAAATAGATGGTTTATAATTTATATATACCGACATTCATGTAAATATATAAACAATACCAAATTAAAATATTGGTACTTTCAAGAACCAAGTTATCAAGAATAGCTGCTTTTATTAAAATTTTTTTTCGCATTCTTACCACGAAAATCTGGGATTTACTGACTAATGAAAAAAAAAAAATTGCGACCTTTTCCCGTGTATTGGGACCCTTGTATTTTACGGAAGAGTCGAGTGGGTCTGGTCATGAATTCAAATTATATTTTGGAAATATAATATAAAATCGTGTACTTAAAAAAAAAAGTAAATATGCGTATTGGGAATTGGTTTGTTGGCAGCCGAATATCATTTATATAATATGCTTTACGCCTTATGTTTGTTTGGGCAGACCTTTATTTATATTATTTTGTATTCTTTTTTTTTATTTCAATAAATTCAATAAATAATTCTTGAACCTCTCAAATGTATTAAATAATGAAAACATTGCAAATTATTCTTTTGTACATATCAACAATAAAAGCTGAAGTGACCTTTTTACGGTTAGATTTTTCCTTTATTAGTTTAAGCCATCCGTTTGTCATTCGATGTTAATTTCATTTGTGCGAATTTAACAAAACACTTTTTACAACAATACCATTTTGCAGTGGTCACTTAATACTGATTTTAATTATTTTACACGTTTAGTCTTTGTATTATTTTTTACTCGGGCTTATTAAAATTTAACGGTTCGAAAAAAATGTCTAGATGACTTGAGTTTAATTATTCTGGGTAGGTACCGTCAAAAGTGGATGTGAAGATTTGTTTAAAAAAATATTTTATAAAATCTTCCAAGAGAATTGCAATATTATATAATAAAGCACGTTGTCAGTTGTACAGTCAGGAATATACATATAATATGTAAATTACAAAGCTTCACATATTATATACAATTATATATGATATTTATATTATGCTATATTTTGCTGTGTCTTCTGTAAATAGTTTCAAAAATACAACTTTGAAAATCAACCATTGTAAAAAATACTAAAAAGTGCATTCCATTTTATTCTAAATTATCACATAATATGTGATCGATCAACAAATATATTTAAAATATCCTTCTAATCATTACAAAGTTCTTTATTACAATTTTATAATTTTAATTTCTATTACAGGTTATAACAACAATCTTAGTATCTTATCGTCGTTGGATTCAATATTAAATGCAATTAAAAACAT